>NC_069506.1:15845366-16105366 GCF_027579735.1 Bombina bombina
ACATCCCAAACTACCTAATCTAACCCCTAATCCGCCAACCCCCCCATGACACATTAAACCTAATTAACCTAGTAACTCCTAAACCGCCAACCCCCACAACGCAAAAAACTAACTTTAATGTCTAAGCTCTCTAAATTAAATAACAAAAAATACTACTATACAATTAAAATAAAATTAAAAAACAATTACATTGCATTAAACATGCAACCCCCCAAGCTACAAAAAATAAAAAAGGCTAACATTACAAAAAATAATAAACACTATCCAAAATAAAAACTTAAGCCCCCCAAAATAAAAACACCCCCTGATCTAAGAATAAACTACCAATAGCCCTTAAAAGGGCTTCTTGTAGGGCATTGCCCTAAAGAAATCAGCTCTTTTACATTAAAAATAAACAGTCCCCCCTAACAGTTAAACCCCCCCATCCACCAACCCCCCCCAATAAAAAAAACTAACACTATATATATATATATATATATATATATATAATATAATAAACCTAAACTACTCATTGCCCCTAAAGGGCATTTGTATGGGCATTGCCCTTAAAAGGGCATTCAGCTCTCTTGCTGCCCTTAAAAGGGCATTCAGCTATTTTTCAATTGCTCAAATCCCTAATCTTAAAACTAACCCCCCCCAAAAAAAAGAAAATCCCTAACACTAAGCCCCAAATAGGTACTCACAGTTTCAGAAGTCCGGCGGAGAAGGTCTTCTTCCTGACGGGTCCATCATCTTCATCCACAGCGAAGGTGGCACGGAGGTCCAGATGGTCTTCCCAGATTTGGCGGTCTTTCCATATGTGCATGGAGCGAAGGTCCAGAGTGGTTTTCCCAGATGCGGCGGTCCTCGGCAAAGGCGTGGAGGTTCCTCTTCATGCTATCCTCCGCCACACACTGAAGATTGAATTCAAGGTACCCCATATTTATTGGGGTACTTTGCATTCCTATTGGCTGAAATTTTCAAAATCAGCCAATAGAATGAGAGCTACTGAAATCTTATTGGCTGATTTGAACAGCCAATAGGATTTCAGTAGCTCTCATCCTATTGGCTGGTTTGAAAAAATCAGCCAATAGGAATGCAAGGTTCCCCAAATTGATTGCGGTACCTTGCATTCAATATTCAGTATACTACGGACATCGGATGAAGACCAGCCTCCATGCCACCGAGGACCGCCGCCACAGATGACCACCGCGAGGATTGCCAAATCTTGAAAGACTGCTCCAGACCTCTGCACCGCCTTCGCTGTGGAGGAAGATGATGGACCCGCCTGGAAGAAGACCTCTGGAGTTCTGAAACCGTGAGTAACTATTTGGGGCTTTAGTGTTAGGTTATTTTTTAATTTCTGGGGGGGGGGGTTAGATTAGGGTTTATTGGGCAATTTTGCAAAATGCCCCTTTAGGGACAATATGTAGTTTAGGTTTATTAGTGTTAGTTTTTTTTTTTTACTTGTGGGGGGTTTTGTTTTTATTTTTAATGTAAAAGAGCTGATTTCTTTAGGGCAATGCCCTACATAAAGCCCTTTTAAGGGCTATTGGCAGTTTATTCTTATTTTAGGGGGTGTTTTTATTTTGGGGGGGCTTTTTTATTTTCATAGGGATTAGGTTTAATTTTTTTATTTTGGATAATGTTTAATTTTTTTCTGTAATTTTACTTTTTTTTATTTTTTGTAGCTAGGGGGGTTGTAGTTTTCACGGTGTCACTGTTTTTAAAAAGCCCCTCTTTAAATAAAAACTACAAACACATGAGGTAATGAAGTTATGCCATTTTTTTTCCTGCATAGTGTGCCCAGGCAAGCACAAATATGCCTGACACTACGTTAATTCTTAGTATTTAGACTGGTAGTCAGGTTGATCAGGAGGTGGCGCACTTCACCACTGATATCTCCTTTCTTCTCCCATCAAAATTTACCCTCTACACACCTCGCTCCTCCAGCACATAGTCTTTCACTCAGCTGCTTCCTGATACTACACCCTCCCTCAGCCCATACAAAATAGTGGACTTTAGTTACTAGTACTGCTCCATTCTGTGGTTCTGCTCACACTGATTATAGACTTTCCTCTTCACTCACCTGTGTACTATTGTAAGTCACCTAAGTACACTTTACACAACCCAGTCACAAAGCATTTCCATAAGTAACCCTAAAACTGCCAAACAGCTTAAATTTATTTCTCTTATTTTCTTTTTCTTTACTTTTCAGTGGGGATATTATCAAACTAAGATTTCTGCACTTTCTAATAAACCTCATATCACACTCAAAAACCAAAACAAAAAACAGCATGGTAATTAATCAGCCCTATAGCCACAAAACCTGCTATTCCCTTGCCTTGGAGCCTCTATCATATCTTCACATAAGGACCCCCAGTCCCTATGGACCCCACTGACATCTACAAACCACATGAGACTAGTGTTTACCCGACTTTGTATTTCCTGTTAGTTATATGCACACGAGACCTCAGACCAGACCCACTGTCCCATACCTATATTATGCATCAGATACCCTGGCCCTACAGCCTCTATTAAAACCACATGATAGAGAGATAGATAGGTAGAGAGATAGAGAGAGAGAGATAGAGAGAGATAGATAGATAGAGATAGAGAGATAGAGAGATAGATATAGATATATATAGATAGATATTCCCAAAAATAGAGTATAAAATCCTCTACTACGCACATAATATAGAGAAAATAATCTAAACAGGCCAGAAGGCTTGTTTTTCCCAAAGAAAACATCTGAATTACATTGTTTCCAATGCAGCAAAGGATTCTGGGTAAGATGAGCAAATGAGGTGCACAATGACACTTTTTTTTTTACTTCAAGTCTGCTTTTTACGTTGATTCCCCTTACGCCAAAGCATCGCTGTTCACACAGCTTATAAGCTTAGCTAGGGTTAGTGCAGTGATTTAGAACCATCCCAGGACAGCCTGTTTCGTGGTCTCTGGTTGGGGGGTATCTCTCTCACTCTCACTCTCACTCTCTCTCACTCTCTAGATTTATATAAATAAAATTTAGTCCTCTCAAATAAATAGATGCTAGATAGAAACTAGGGATGGGCGAATGTTTCTAAAAATTTAAAAAGAATTTTGATAGGTTCGTTCATTCGAATCGAATGTTTATATAACATTCTATTTTCGTTCGAATAATGGAATGTTTAGCTATGTATTCATTCAATTTCGAAATGTAATATTCGAATGTGACATTTGAATTTGAATGTGACATTCATATTTTAAATAGTATTTCTAGTCTACAACTGTGTTTAATAAATGTAATATTCCAATTTGAATGCTATATTCGAATTTGAAATAGTATTTCTAGTCTAATACTGTGTTTGATAAATGTAATATTTAAATGTAACATTCAAATCGAATATCACATTTGAATCAAATGTGACATTTGAAATAGTGTTTCTAGTCTACAGTTGTGTTTTTATAAATGTAATATTCGAATGTGACATTTGAAAACTGTAAATAACATTCGAAAATCGAATTTTTAAGAATATTTGTTCTTATCAACATTCTATTATGTAAATGGAATTTCTACAATAACATTCGTTCTAACATTCGAATTCGGATATAAACACATTCGCCCATCCCTAATAGAAACCTAACATTTTTTTAAATAGAGGAAAAAGACAATGTAAAATGGATAGGGTTTTTGCATCAGCTGCCCTTTTATTAAATGTTTAAAAAAAGATGCCCCAAGACAGCACTTTAAAATTAATTTCCATGAAGGTATTTTGAGTAATCTCAAACGACAGTCATCAAAAAATAGTTTGGAATATACATTTATTGAAAACTAAGTCCCTTTTTTATAGTGTCTTATCATCCATTTTATACCTGATAACTAAGAAAACTAATGAACGTTAAAGGAGACTAATACAATTTTTATTTTATTTTTTTAGCCGTTTCCTGTGCACCAAACAGCCACTATGAGTTTTGTGGAATTGGCTGCCCTGCAACCTGCCATGGTCTCTCCTCACCAGCTGGATGTGACTCGCCTTGTAAGGAGGCCTGCTATTGTGACAATGGGTTTATATTAAGTGGTGATAAATGTGTCCCAATTGCCAAATGTGGATGTGTCTACCAGGATAAGTATTACCAGAAGAATGAAGTCTTCTTCCCTAAAGGATTATGTGAAGAGAAATGCAAGTGTGGAGAAAATGGAGTTGTAGTATGCAAGCCTCAAAAATGTGGGCCCAATGAGGAATGCACAGTGGTTAATGGAGTCCGTGGGTGTCGACCAACCGATTGTGGAAGATGTGTTGCTTCTGGAGATCCACACTATATTTCCTTTGATGGTCTCACTTTTGATTTCCAAGGAACATGCACCTACACATTTGCAGAACTTGTGGAAGAAGACTCCGGTCTAGAAAAGTTCTCAGTGGTTGTGGAGAATGAGAGCTATGGAAATGGCAAAGTGGCTGTAACAAGGCTGGTGGTCATTTCTGTCTATGGTTATACAGTTGCCATTGAAAGAGGAAAGAGGTCAAGTGTGAAGGTTTGTCTGTTTTTTTTAATCTTGCGCACCCTAAATCGCCTAAATATCATGCCAGTATAAGTGGGTTTTTTTGCTTACAAAGTGTTTTCTTAAATTACCATTTAATATTCAGTCTTTGTTTCTAAGCTGTTGCCAATAGTCCTACAACTAAACTGTCCAACTGGGTAAATATTTACATGTTTTTATAATGTATTTTCATTCATAGGTTGATGGAGAAATCATAAAATTGCCTCTTACTATTGATGATGGAATTATTTCTGTAAACCAAGAGGGAAATAATGTTGTTCTTCAAACTGACTTTGGCCTAACGCTTCTTTATGACGTGGTTTACCATGTTGTCCTGAATATCCCTGGTTCATATCGTAGTAAAGTTGGAGGTCTCTGTGGCAACTTTAATGGAGACAAAAAAGATGAATTCCAGCTTCCCAACAAGCAAGTTGTCAGTAATGTCAATGAATTTGGGGTTTCTTGGAAAGTAAAAATTGAAGGTGCTAAATGCAGTGATGGCTGTGGAGATCAATGTCCTGTGTGTGAAGGGCCCAAAATACAACCTTACAAAGCTACATCGTCTTGTGGTATGATAACTAATGCAGCTGGACCATTTAAAGCATGCCACTCCAAGATCAGCCCAGTTGAATACTTTAACCACTGTGTCTATGATGCCTGCGCTGCAGATGGGAAGGATGAAATAGTGTGCAAGAGCATTCAGGCCTATGCAGCAGCTTGCCATACTGTTGGTGTAACCATTGTCTCTTGGAGAACTAAAACTTTATGCCGTAAGTACAATTTAAGTGCATTTATTTTTATGGCAGTCCATTGTGTCCAAACTGATGTTGTATGCAGCTTTCACATGCTTTTTTTATTTTTAACAGCGATGACCTGTCCAGCCAACAGCCACTATGAACTTTGTACCAGAACCTGTGAGAACACTTGCTCTAGCCTCATGGCCCCACTAACCTGTACATCACGTTGCTTTGAGGGCTGTGAGTGTGACGCCGGCTATGTGTTTGATGGAGACAAATGTGTTAGTATGGATCAATGTGGTTGTGTTTTCAACGGCAGATATTTCAGTGTAAGTTGCGTGTTTGAAGAAAAACCCAAACATACCTCTTTATTTCAATCTATCCTTCATGTATACACCCACCTATGCCAGTATATCTTTATTCTAATTTAAGTTGTTGCTCAGAAATGCCTTCTGCTTATAAACACTGTAGTTTTAATAGGACTACAGTTGCACAATTCAGATGAAATTCTCAACAAAACCTTTTACATTTGAATATACTGTACATTCATACTAAGTAGTGGTTGGCTGACCTAAAAATATTCATTTTGTTTAGCTTTGAGTGAAAAGTTGTAATAAAATGTATCGTTTAATGAAATGCATAGTTTCACAAAAATGTAAAGTAAATCATAATTCCAATAATTATATAATTTAAATATTTATTTTATTAGAGATTACCTAAACAGTTTTAAAATGGGGTATGAGATTTTTAAAAGTTTGGAGCCAAACAAAATTAAATATATAATATAAATGCGTTTCAGAAAATAGATTCTATGAGTAAAAATGGGCGCATACAGAACATAATGCACCTACTAGAAATAAATTTAGTGTACTGAAAAAATTCCATAGCAGTAAAGGTTAATAAAGTAAAAAAACAATTATAGCTAAGGTAACAAATTTTACACAAAGAAAATTATGAACGTTTCTCTGCCTAATTTCTTACCTTCCATTTCTTAATAAGAAAAAAATACACTAAACTAAATATATTCTTGTGCACAGGCTGGTGATTCCTTTGCTACCGCTGATTGTAGCTTGCAATGCACGTGCCAGGATGGGGTAACGCTCTGTGAGGCTAAGGAATGCCGCACCAATGAGCGTTGTGGAATTAAGGATGGAAAGAGAGGATGCTACAGAGCGGACGGGGTATGCTCACTGAAGGCACAGATGTTTTCTACTTTTGATGGCATGTCTGGAGGAGCTGTGTCAACTGGAGCTTTTGAGGTTGTTTCTTTGTGTAATGCAAACACTGAGTCATGGTTCAGAATAATAGCCCATGTTCAAGACTGTGGAAAATCTAAACCATCGGTTTCCATGATACACATTTTCCTTCGCAGTGGTTTGGTAACAATCACTAAAGACAGACAAGCCTGGGTAAGCTATCATTAGAAATGTGTTTTTTTTTTTTTTTTTTTTTTTTTTTATTTTTTTTTTTTTTTAAAAACATAAGTGCACACCTTGGAATTCTGCTTTTAGCTGCCACACTTTTAGACACACTTCTTAAAAGTTGTAAAATTTTTATTCTAGGTGAATGGAAGAAAAAACAACCTTCCAGCAGAAGTTGATTTCCTAAGCGCTAGAGTTAGGGACACCTCAGTTTTCATCCAGTTGGGAGTGTACTTGAGGATAGAGCTGTCTGACAATGGAGATCTAACACTCACTGTGAGTGAAGAGCTATCTGGATACCTCTGTGGAGCATGTGGAAACTTTAATGATGACCCCTCAGATGACCTCCGTGGACCTGGCAAAGAGACCTTATCTTCCATCTTGCAGCTTATTACATCCTGGAGAGCTGTTGATTTCTACAGCTGGTGAGTGACTCGATTTTACATGGGTTTACCTTCAGTAGATATTTACTATATAACTGTATGTGTGTTGCACAAAAATTTCAGTTTCAAACTATTTAAAACATATTCCTGGAGACCAGGATCTCACAGGCAAAATGTCAGCCCACAATTACTTTATATCAACCTTTATTCAACTAGCTAATCATGACCCCTTGTGCTAATTTCTAGACTTTTGCTGATGTGTTTATGTTCACAGTTTTAAATATGAACATTGCTCAACCATACACTATTTTTAAATTTGCTCTTTTTGTTCTTTACAGTGATAAGTAAGTTTATGAAGATTCCATGAATCTGTCCCTGACCACTACAAAGCCAGAGGTTAACCCTACTTAGGACTGACAGCCTGATAAGAATGTATTCAAATACTTCCTGGGGACAAGATTTCAATAATACATGATTTTATGAAACTGTTGCATTTTTTTAAAGGTTCTTTTTCTGCGTCCTTAATAAAATTGGAAACTAAATCCTCTTTTAGAATGGTTGCCAGATATCTTTATGGGGCCTCTTGGCTGAATTTGCTATCTAAATCCTTCTAACATATGTATGGGAGCAATAGTTGCTTTACAAACAATAAAATTGTAAACCATTAAGTGTAATTTTGTTATGTAATCATTCATATTTCTGCTACTCATCCCCATTGTTTTATAATGGAAATATAATTAAGTGCACTTTCTAATAGTTAAATTACACCAAAACTGTTTTTGCCTGAATTGTTTATCGTATTCCTGTTTTAAAATGATGCCCTCTGTTAGTCCAGTATTGCATTACCTCCACAGCAGCACAAAGTTCTTTAGAAACATATATGCTATTTTCTAAACACAAATATATCCATGAACGTTAAGATATTAAACTGAATTGGCTGTTTTGTTCATATTGCTTCAACTTTACATAAAGCAACATCTGAGAGAAATGAAGAACCAATCTAATATAAGGAACAAAGCAAACAAATTGTTGATGCAAAATAAAGGATTCATAACCCAATAAAATAGGCTACAAGGAGAATACATGCAATGGAATCCCAAAAATAGCAACTAATGGTTATATAGACATAATGGGAAAAGGGTCCTAAATATTGTAGTTTATGGTATCCTATAGCCTAATCAGAGTTCTTGAACATATCTGTTTTAAAGGCCAGAATAATAATCTTGGAATTTTTGGGAATATATGATCTTCAAAGAAAAAAAAAATTCATATCCCTTTTTAATGCTCTTCTCCATGATTCAGAGCGTGCAACTTTTCAATTTACTCCTATTTTTTTCTTCTTTGTTCTAATGGTATCTATCTGAAAAAGCAGGAATGTAAGCTTAGCTGGACCATTTTTGGTTCAGAATCCTGGCTAGCGCTTGCTGATTGGTGGCTACATTTATGTACCATGCGCTTCCCAGGTGCTGAACCAAAAATGGTCCGGCTCCTAAACTTACATTTCTGCTTATCAAATAATGATACCAAGAGGGGAAAAAATGAATAGGAGTAAATTGTAAAATTGCTTAAAACTGCATTCCCTGAATCCTATTTATATTAACCAAAGTTCTGCGAAACAAGTGAAGTAAATCTGTAAATAACACATTTTGTTAGCTATTGACATTCTCCTATACGCATTGCCTAACATTAAGTTGGCAATATCCCTAAAGCTTAGTTATTTATAATTGCCGGTTTCATGAAAGTTGAAAAACTGGAGTTTTTTTCTAAAGCTCTTATCCAAAAAGTAGCTCAAACTAAATATAAGAACTGGAGACAAACTCTGAACAAGGATTACTCTCTGATGGATGTGAGGAACACTCTTGGATCAATGAAAGAAGGTTGAAACCAGAGGACTAGGAGTAGTTAAAGGCAGATCTAGGGACACTTGGACCCCAATTGACGTAAAGGGACAGGCTACATCATAAATGTTATGGTTTTAAAAGATAATCTCTTTATTACCCATTCCCTAGTTTTGCATTTTAGCCAATTGCTCATAAATAACTCCCCAGGCTTAAGCACAATGTTATCTATATGGTACCAATGAACTAGCAGTTTCCTGTTATGAAAAGCGAATAAAAGCATTTTATAAGAGACTGTCTGCAGTGGATTAGAAACAGGCAGAACTTTAGATGTTATAAAGTATATTAATATAACAATGTTGGTTGTGCAAAGCTGGGAAATGGGAAATAAAGGTATTATCTATTTTTTATTTTTTTAAGGGACAGTCAACACCAGAATTTTTGTTGTTTTAAAAGATAGATAAATCCCTTTATTACCCATTCCCAGTTTTGCATAAACGCAATTACAGTAGTACACATTTTACCTCTGTAATTACCTTGTTTTTGTGTTGACTGTCCCTTTTTAAGGAGGGAAAGCAAGCAATAAGTGTGATCTGCACTGATATATGGTCAGAGCTCCACAAATAGCCATTTAGTTTAGACATATCCCTATGCTTATAAAATAGACACAGCAATGAGGATATACTAAGGTTTATTCAGTTGGGGATCTTATGCTGAGAGAGTTGTAGATCAGAAAAACATTTGTACATGAAACAAGCAAGTTAAATACTGTGTACGTACTTTTATAAAGGATAATAGTTTTTTTTTTACTATTTATTATTAAATAATAGTTCTAAAGAGACATACATCACTTGGCTGGTATAAAATTTAAACATGGGGGATTCTCTGCAAAACTAGATATTGTATAACTACCTAGAGGGAAGCCGGTGTTACAACAGGTAGTGTAGCCATCATTAGTCCAAAGTACATGTTACTGAGTGCAATAAACTTTAATATTCAGTATAGCACTTCAACAATAGTGATGTCCCGAACTGTTCGCCCGCGAACGGTTCACAGCGAACATAGCTTGTTCGCGTTCGCGTTTGTGGGCGAACACATGGCGATGTTCGAACCGCCCCTATGTGTCATCATTGTGGAAACTTTGACCCTTTATGTCACAGCCGCCTGACACATTAGAGCCAATCAACATCAGACACTCCCTCACAGACACTCCCAGCTACTCAGAATCCGCCATTTTAGACTCATAACGACCTTGCTTTTTTAATGATAGGACGTGTTATGTTTTTGCTCCTGACATTCATAGGAAAAACATAGCTAGGCTAGTGTATTTACAGTCCAGAAGGACTCCACTCATCTCTGCTGCAAGCACAGCACCCCAAAAAGCCCTTTTTAGGGCTATATTTCGTGCCGTTTTTTTTTTTATTTCTTTTTTTTTTATTAGCATTTGCCTGGCTTTCAGCTGTGTGTTTAAGGCTCACAGCATATGCTGTGACTACTGCCACCACTGATATCTCCCTAACAACATTAGTTTAAATTTAACTAACCCAAAAATATAATTATTTTTCTAGTGTAATTTTTTTTCATTTTCTATCAGGCCAGTGTCACACAGCATATACTCTGGTTCATTGCTCTGTGCCAGCCAGCAGCCACCAGTGTTAATATCCGTTTATAACATTATTTTTAATTTAAAAAAAAAAACACAAAAAAATATTTTGCTAGTGTAATCTAATTACATTTACTATCAGGCCTGTGTCTGTCAGGCTCACTCAGCATTAATATACCTCTTTTTTTCAGTCTTTTGGTTAATTGGTCTGTGCCAGGCAGCCACCCAGCACTCATATCTATTTTTCTTTCACCTTCATTTTAATATAAAAAAAAGTTTAAATTTGTTTGCTAGTGTAATCAAATCTAATTTTCTATCTGGCCTGTGTGTTTTGCTGACATAGAGAGCCTACTGTGTTTACTTGCTGCCCTCCCTAGTCTATGAGCCACGACTCATATGTGTTTAACCTTTTTTTAATTTCCCCCCCAAAAAAATAATTTCAATCATTTTTCTAGTGTAATCTAATAGTATTTTCTATAGCAAGAAAGAAGTGGATAGAGGATCCACTGACAGAATGCAGCTAGCACTCTATGCCTAGGCTGAGGAGGCGTGTGATCCGGGTGTTATTAAAACATAACTTTTATTAGTTTATTGATTAAAATACGCACACACAAACATACATATATTAAAATAACCACTCTGTTAGGTATTTCTAAATAAAGGTGATGGCTAAATATTTTTAATATAGGCCTGAGGTATTGGAGGCCATCACCTATGGAAATATGTTTGATAAATGAAATTTAGTAACTTGGGGAATTTATTCTCGTCACCTGTAATCAAATAAATGTAATGTGGGGAGACAGGGTTGACTTGCTAATGTTGCGTAAATCCTATCTCTATTAAATTAATGCTCAGTCTCAATTCTCCTTCCCTTACATATATCTGTCAGTTCGTGTTTAAGGTGTACACATTATCTTGCACAGTGGGTTTTATAAAGAGATCGATATTTGTTCTTATAATAAGCTACAAATCATGATTGATCATTCTGGGAGTCTATGAATACCTAGCCATTAGACACCTTCAATAAAAATTGCTTATATTAGCGACTGTACTGTTCAGTCAGAAGTGAATCTTATGCTCCAAACGTGTGTCCAGGCCAAGTTAATGTGATATCTGGTGTTATATAATAAAGACAGTCTGAACAATTTTTGTATCAATTGTACCTTTTCAATAAATGGTACTTGGTAATAAGTTATTTCGTCCCTTACCAGAATTGCGGTATATATTTTGTACCAATCAAATGGTGTATTCCTGTTTATATACACAGGTTATGAGTTATTATCTTTATTACCTAGAGTTGATTCAATTGGACATTTACTAGACTCTTCAATCATGTAATGTTGCCCTGTTTATGTATACAGGTTTATCAGTTATACATCAGTGCAACTATTCCTTAACTAGGTTAGTGCTAATAGGGAGACGATCCCTATATTCTGTGTGCGCCGTTTGTAAAGATTAACATCAATAGTTCACATATGCTAATTGTGTAAATCTCTCAATGGGAGGGTCTTTCGGTATTCTAATAATTCTAAGGGACACAGACATAAAGGTGTACTATGTTTTATGTGGTTACGGTATTCTGTCAGTGACTATCTGATAGTTTCAATCTCCGTTTCTATCGCAAATCTGAGACAATCTGTTAGTTTCACTCCTATGATTTTAATTGTTTAGTGATGTGTTGGTAACAGATCCTGTTTGATTTTCTTGAGTACTTAGTCTTTCTACGAAGCTATACGAGCATAGAGTTCATTTAACAACAGATTTCTGAAATATATATCTAGATATAGTACTATCGTTGCGATAGTTGAAGTGTTACACCTTCATGTTATATTGTGCTTACGCTTAGGGAGTGCTGATGTATCGAAGTGGATATATCTGATATTAATCACTATTATATCTGTTAAGTAAGCTGTAGAATTTATTTCTATATGCCTATAGAGTTAGCAGTTCTCCCCATAAGTAAAATATTCTCTCCTGATATTAACACAGTGATACGTTCCAGTGTGTTATAGATATTACGTTTACTAACAATGTCTTTTCTTTATCTATGTAACTTAAAGGATGGAGGTTCTCCCCTTAAATAAAATGTTTCTTTTATCCTGATATTACTCTATTGATGAGTTCTAATACTTTTAGGTATACTACGTTAGTTAACAATATCGTTTCTTAGTCATATCGTATACCGTATAGAGTATCAACTTAAGTATATAGATTATCAGGTGTCTCTGCCTAGCTATATACTTTGTTACTGCTGATTACGATTCAGCGTTATAAGTGACAGGCTGTAATAACAGCTAGATGTAATTTAGCGTTATGCTTAGCCGGCTATCGTGACCGAGTACCTTGACGAGATTGCCCCAGAATGTAATTTTAAACTAATACATTTTAAATTCTAATGTTTGTTGAGTTTACTAAATTTTAACAGAGTGGTGATACAGAGCGTCTTACTGCTGACGCGTTTCGCCCATAACTGGGCTTTTTCAAAGATTGTCTCAGATTTGCGATAGAAACGGAGATTGAAACTATCAGATAGTCACTGACAGAATACCGTAACCACATAAAACATAGTACACCTTTATGTCTGTGTCCCTTAGAATTATTAGAATACCGAAAGACCCTCCCATTGAGAGATTTACACAATTAGCATATGTGAACTATTGATGTTAATCTTTACAAACGGCGCACACAGAATATAGGGATCGTCTCCCTATTAGCACTAACCTAGTTAAGGAATAGTTGCACTGATGTATAACTGATAAACCTGTATACATAAACAGGGCAACATTACATGATTGAAGAGTCTAGTA
Source organism: Bombina bombina (assembly GCF_027579735.1). NCBI lineage: Eukaryota > Metazoa > Chordata > Amphibia > Anura > Bombinatoridae > Bombina > Bombina bombina. Next base: position 15,858,657 of record NC_069506.1, read on the forward strand.
AATGTCCAATTGAATCAACTCTAGGTAATAAAGATAATAACTCATAACCTGTGTATATAAACAGGAATACACCATTTGATTGGTACAAAATATATACCGCAATTCTGGTAAGGGACGAAATAACTTATTACCAAGTACCATTTATTGAAAAGGTACAATTGATACAAACATTGTTCAGACTGTCTTTATTATATAACACCAGATATCACATTAACTTGGCCTGGACACACGTTTGGAGCATAAGATTCACTTCTGACTGAACAGTACAGTCGCTAATATAAGCAATTTTTATTGAAGGTGTCTAATGGCTAGGTATTCATAGACTCCCAGAATGATCAATCATGATTTGTAGCTTATTATAAGAACAAATATCGATCTCTTTATAAAACCCACTGTGCAAGATAATGTGTACACCTTAAACACGAACTGACAGATATATGTAAGGGAAGGAGAATTGAGACTGAGCATTAATTTAATAGAGATAGGATTTACGCAACATTAGCAAGTCAACCCTGTCTCCCCACATTACATTTATTTGATTACAGGTGACGAGAATAAATTCCCCAAGTTACTAAATTTCATTTATCAAACATATTTCCATAGGTGATGGCCTCCAATACCTCAGGCCTATATTAAAAATATTTAGCCATCACCTTTATTTAGAAATACCTAACAGAGTGGTTATTTTAATATATGTATGTTTGTGTGTGCGTATTTTAATCAATAAACTAATAAAAGTTATGTTTTAATAACACCCGGATCACACGCCTCCTCAGCCTAGGCATAGAGTGCTAGCTGCATTCTGTCAGTGGATCCTCTATCCACTTCTTTCTTGCTATAGTTCTAATCAATGCAGAGCACCAACCCACAGTTTATAAACAGAATTCATTCCACTTGTGGCAAAATTTAAATGCAACAAGTAGGACGCTAATTGACTTATTATTTGTGGGGACTGCCACAGTAGTGCCATTGTAAACCGTTGTAGTTTATAATAGTATTTTCTATCAGGCGTGTGTGTATCGTATCGGTGTCGTATCAGCTATTAAACTAATAAGAACAGTACTACCAAAATACAGCCAATGAAGGGCCTTAGGAAGACTGAGCCAAGGTTGGATTGTAGTATTTGGTTAGGCTAATCATGATGGCCATGTAGACCACCATGTAGTAATAAGAACAGTACTACCAAAATACAGCCAATGAAGGGCCTTAGGAAGACTGAGCCAAGGTTGGATTGTAGTATTTGGTTAGGCTAATCATGATGGCCATGTAGACCACCACCACCGAGAGTCCTGGAAGTAACAGGGATGATGAGATGAAAGTGCTAAGAATAGTACTACTTGAAACAACAGAGTTAGCCATGGGTGTTAATCCAAGACCGCTTGGATTTATTTTTGTATTGGGTGCAGCTAATCATGCAGGCCATATAGAGCTGACAACATTCGGTGTTATATCAGCTATAAAAATAATAAGAACTGTACTTTCAAAATACAGACAATGAAGGACCTATGAAGACTGAGCAAAGGTTGGATTGTTGTATTTTGTTCGGCTAATCATGATGGCCATGTAGACCGCCCGTAACAGGGATGAAAGTGCTAAGAATAGTACTAATTGAAACAACAGAGTTAGCCATGGGTGTTAGTCTAAGACCACTCGGCTTTTTTTGGGGTTTGGGTGCAGCTAATCATGAAGGACAGATAGACCTGCCACCATTTGGTGTTGTAACAGGTATGAAAATGCAAAGAACAGTACTACATAACACAACCTACTTACCATGGGTCCCAGAACATATGTTTGGTTGTTATATTTTGTAAGGGTAATCATGCAGGCCATATAGACCTCCACCGATAGGGTGAGTATGAGTAACAGCTATTAAAATGCGAAGGACATTACTAATTAACACAACATAGTTACCATGGGTCGCAGACCAAGAGCAGATGTCTTATTATTATATTTTGTATGGGTAATCATCCAGGCCGTATAGACCTCACCAAATAGGGGGAGTTACAGAGATTAAAGTGCTAAGAATGGTAGTACTTAAAACACAACCTCGTTAAAATAGGTAGCAGACCACATGTCTTATTATTATAATTTTTCAGGATAATCTGGCAGGCCATATAGAACTCCCCTGATAGGGGGGGGGGACAGGGATTAAAGTGCTAAGAAAAGTACTAATTGACACAAGCTAGTTGGGTCCAAGAACGCATGTTTGATTATTAGAATTTATTAGGGTAATTATATATCTAACAAATCTATCTATTTCTCTTCTATCGATTCTATCTAACTATCAATCTATGTATATCTATCTATCCTATCTATCACTATCAATCTATCTTCTGTCCGGGATGTTTTGAGACAGCCACTTTGGGAATGTTAGTTGATTTAGACCCATTATGGCTTAAAAGCAGACTCTGCATCAACTATGTAATTTTCCATGGGAGTTTTGCCAGGGATCCCCCTCCAGCATGCAACAGTCCAGGTGTTAGTACCCTTGAAACAACTTTTCCATCACTATTGTGGCCAGATAGAGTCCTTGTAGGTTTTAAAGTTCGCCTGCCTATTGAATTCAATGGTGGTTCGCGCGTTCGCGAACAATACCGGAAGTTCGAGTCCGCGGTTCACGAACCGAAAATTTTAGGTTTGCAACATCACTATTCAACAAGTAAGAAGACGCTAGTCCCATAGAAATATAGACAGCTCTCTATATTATAGGGGCTTAGCCAATGCTAACTTGGATATAATAGGAGCGAGTTCTGAAGATGGTATCCACCATATTTACAAGGAATAATATGCTATCATAGTAGTATGGCAGTTCTGTGATCCTACTATCCCGATCTATGAACTCAGGAAACCTTCTCCCTGAAAGCGGTTGCCCCATTAAAGACATTTTATCTAGAGCTGGTGGGTTTTTGTCCAAGGAAACAAGGTTTTTATTTGTGTAACTGTACTGTAGAAGTGAGATTGAGTATCGTTAGCATGCTGGCTTGTCTCTGTAGCAAGGCCTCTTTTTCTCATAGCACACAAGTAGTGAGGGTTTAAGTTTTAACTCTTGTCTCATACATTTTAGGCCAGCAATTGTTCTCTCTAAGGTGATTCATACTTGTATGAGCAATCCATCTTAGTTAGCCCAGCTGCTTTCCAATTCAAGCTCAACTACGACCCTGGGGATCAGTGTGTGCTGGGTCCCCTGAGCACCACTGTCCCAGATAAGCATAGTAGTGAAATGTGAGAATCTGTGACAGAGAAAACTAACATCAGGATTGAGAGCCCTCTTAAATTACCATAATAAAGACCTCAAATCACACGCCATAGCAGTCATCTTGGTGTGATACAGTGGCTAGCGTGGAGTTAAAGAAGGCAGTTTTTTTCATAACACATTACCGGGGGTGGGGGGAGGTACTGGGATCTCTGCTAGACTGCCGTTTGAGGTTCTAGTGGTCCAACTCAGGGGCCATCAATCATTGAGACAGCAGGTGATTCGGCATCACTTTATGAGCACTGATATGAATATGCTGCCATTTATTGACTGCCGCTCGGATTTGCCCCGGGTTTCATATCCCTTTAAATTAGGATGTATAAAATATTATTGCAATACAACAGGACAGCAAACTGACAACCAAAGAGAAGACATTCAAGTAAAAAGAGAATATTTTGAAAAGCCAGAACTAGTGAGGGAGAATTTTTTTTTTGGCAATATTTATCCGAATAAATCTTGAAAGTAATTTGCAATCATAATATAATAAAGCCTTTTCTAATGTTTTTTTTAATTTTGAAGGCCTCCTCTTAAGAATGCATTTTAACAGTTTTTCACCACTAGAGGGTGTTAGTTCATGTTTTTCATATAGATAACACTGTGCTTGTGCACGTGAAGTTACCTGGGAGCCATCATTGATTGGCTAAACTGCAAGTCTGTCAAAATAACTGAAATAAAGGGGCAGTCTGCAGAGGCTTAGATACAAGATAATTATAGAGGTAAAAAGTCTATAAATATAACTGTGTTGGTTATGCAAAACTAGGAAATGGGTAAACAAGGGATTATCTATAGTGATGTCGCGAACTTAAAATTTTCCGTTCGCAAACGGCGGACTCGAACTTCCGGTATTGTTCGCGAACCACGCGAACCGCCATTGAATTCAATAGGCAGGCGAACTTTAAAACCTACAAGGACTCTTTCTGGCCACAATAGTGATGGAAAAGTTGTTTCAAGGGGACTAACACCTGGACTGTGGCATGCTGGAGGGGGATCCCTGGCAAAACTCCCCTGGAAAATTACATAGTTTATGTAGAGTCTGCTTTTAACCCATAAAGGGCCTAAATCACCTAACATTCCCAAATTGTTTGCAATAACGTGCTTTAAAACATCAGTTATGATGTCGTATCTATCAGGTAGTGTAAGGGTTACGGCCGCATCACAGTGACAGAGCAAACTCCAAGTGTAACGCACCGCAATCAACCGCAAACAAAAAATTAATTTTTTATATACTGTTACAAGAATTATGATTGGTGCCACTAATTGGCTAGTTGGGCCTGGAAAACACGCTGGCAGGCAGGAGGAAAGTGCAATTCAATGGCACGAGCAAACTGATGAATCACAAGCTAACAATTTGGAATTTTAAAGATTAACAATACTGTTACAACAACTAGGATTGGTGGCACTAATTGGCTAGTTGGGCCTGACACACAGGCTGGCAGGCAGGAGGGAACTGCAATTCAATGGCACTACTAGACTGCAGATTAACAGTCAAAAAAGTGATGATTCACAATGTTTTCTATACTGTTACAACAACTATGATTGGTGGCACTAATTGGCGAGTTGGGCCTGGCACACAGGCTGGCAGATATGAGTCGTGGCTGGTAGGTAGGGCAGCAATTTACAACAGTATGCTGTGTAAGTCAGATAGACAGTTAGACACAGGCCTGATAGAAAATAAAATTAGATTACACTAGCATAATGATTTAAAGACTTTTTTGGGGGAATTTAAAGAAAAAGGTTAAGCACATAGATATGAGTCGTGGCTGATAGCCTTGGAAGGGCAGCTATTAAAAACAGTAGGCTCTGTAAGTCAGATACACACACGCCTGATAGAAAATACTATTAGATTACAATAGAAAACTGATTTAAATTTTTTTTTTATGGGGGAATTTATAAAAAGGTTAAACACATATGAGTCGTGGCTCATAGACTAGGGAGGGCAGCAAGTAAACACAGTAGGCTCTGTATGTCAGCAAAACACACAGGCCTGATAGAAAATGATATTAGATTACACTATCAAAAAAATGTAAACGTTTTTTTTTTTTAATTTAAATTAAGGTGAAGAAGATATCAGTGGTGGCTGCCTGGCACAGACCAATTAACCAAAAGACTGAAAAAAAAATGAAGTATATTATGCTGTGTGAGCCTGACAGACACAGGCCTGATAGAAAATGTAATTAGATTACACTAGCAAAATTATTTAATTTTTTTTTTTTTTAATTTGAAATAATGTTATAAACGGATATTAACACTGGTGGCTGGCACAGAGCAATGAACCAGAGTATATGCTGTGTGACACAGGCCTGATAGAAAATGAAAAAAAAATTACACTAGCAAAATAATTAAAATTTTTGGTTGGTTAAATTTAAACTAATGTTGTTAGGCAGATATCAGTGGTGGCAGTAATCACAGCATATGCTGTGAGCCTTAAACACAGGCTGAAAGACAGGCAAATGCTAATAAAAATATGAAAAAAAACAAAAAAAAAACTGCTCGAATTATAGCCCTAAAAAGGGCTTTTTGGGGTGCTGTCCTTGCAGCAGAGATGAGTGGAGTCCTTCTGGACTGTAGTGGACACTAAATACACTAGCCTAGCTATGTATTTCCCTATAATGTCAGCAGCACAAACACAACACGTCCTCTCACTAAGAAAGCAAGGTCGTTATGAGTCTAAAATGGCGGCTTCCGAGTAGCTGGGAGGGTCTGTGAGGGAGTGTCTGATGTTGATTGGCTCTAATGTGTCAGAAGGCTGTGACATACAGGGTCAAAGTTTCCTCAATGATGACACATAGGGGGCGGATCGAACATCGCATATGTTCGCCCGTAGCGGCGAACGCGAACAAGCTATGTTCGCCGTGAACCATTCGCGGGCGAACAGTTCGGACATCACTAATTATCTATCTTTTAAAACAATAACAATTCTGGTGTAGACTGTCCCTTTAAGGATTCTCGATGTTGTACAAATGACTAGTTAGAAATAGGCTATAAAGATAATATTGAAATATAAATATTGTTATATAAAAATATTATTATATAAAAATGTGAATCTGGATCCTTCACACATGACTCTTAAATGATTACCTAAAAAGAATCATCTACTCTGACATATAGTACTGGAACAAATCACTAGTATGCAATAGATCATAATAATCATTACTAAACTGACAAAGATAAACCTATACAAATAATTACACAAGTTACCTAAGCTGTCAAAGATGGGATACAATAATGGCCAATCCAATAATGCTGCAAACGTGCCCAAAAGTAGATAAATAAAAAATGGCAAAAAACAATATTGCTAAAGTTAATACCAAACTCATATAAATAAAGCATCAAACATATTATACAAAAACAGTAAATTCAATAATTACTGAATTGTGCTAAAACAGAAAAATATAAAAAGAATGAAAAATTTGAGTAATATAAATATAAAAATGACTGACTATGTTTGATGATGATTGACTAAATATGTATATTGATAGGAAAAATAAATGATTGCCATATATTATTGTGTAATTAATTCATTGATTGCTGCCATATCAATGTGTTAATTTAAGCCAAAGGGATTGATGGTCTTTAATTTCAAGATCCAAAAAAAATTCTATTTGTCTCAAATGAACAACTCTATTTCTATCCCATTTAGGAGTGATCTGTACTATAGGAAAAATCCTAAAAATGGGTATGTAACGTTAATCTCACTTTGTATTGGTCAATATCTATCCAATCAGCACACTCCCTGTCATGAATGATGACAGTATTGTTGCGTTGGTGAACCTTCGCGCATGTGCACTTAGTCTAACGAGACACTGAGCAGGGTTTAAAAGTTGTGTTTTTATTTGTATTGTATACTCCTGAAGAAACGGTCATTGACGACCAAGAAATGCGTTGTGATATACCTGTTTCTTTTATTAAAGTCCATACTTAAAGGGACAGTCTACACCAGAATTTTTATTGTTTTAAAAGATAGATAATCCTTTCATTACCCATTTCCCAGTTTTGCATAACTAACACAGTTATAATTATATACTTTTAACCTCTGTGATTATCTTGTATCTAAGCCTCTGCAAACTGCCCCTTTTTTCAGTTCTTTTGACAGACTTGCAGTCTAGCCAATCAGTGCCTGCTCCCAGATAACTTCTCGTGCACGAGCACAGTGTTATTTATATGAAATACGTGAACTAACACCCTCTAGTGGTGAAAAACTGTTAAAATGCAATCTGAAAGAGGCGGGCTTCAAGGTCTAAGAAATTAGCATATGAACCTCCTAGGTTAAGCTTTCAACTAAGAATACCAAGAGAACAAAGCAAAATTGGTGATAAAAGTAAATTGGAAAATTGTTTAAAATTACATGCTCTATCTGAATCATGAAAGTTTATTTTGGCCTAGACTGTCCCTTTAAATCCTATTGGCTATTCAAATCATAAGGACCTTCCTTTCTGGGTCAAAGGCCGCTTCCTACTCCTCCCTTCCTCTGTATTCATAAGCCTTCTTTCTTTTGGAATGTAACAGAAATCTGTTTGGCTATTTCCTATAAGTTTAATTTTCAGGGCAACAGATGAGCAGCTGGACAGCTTAAACTTGGTTAAGTATCAGGTAGTAGCTAGTCATACTGCTACAAGCCAGCAGCAGCACATAATTTATATTTTAATGGGGTCAAGAGTTGCCAAGAACAAAAGTGAAGTTTACATACTTGTTTTCTGACATGGACTTGATCAGCTGATAAAAGCATTACTGGGTCATTATTGAATAGTAAAAAAAACTACAACAGGGCAGAGTCTGCTACGACCAAGATGGCCACATAATTACAAAGCTCTGTAGCATCAGCTCCTAATATATGTTATAAATCTACAAAAAGGCAAGTTGGGGCTTTAATTATAGCAACATTCCCTAAGAGTAAATAATTCTGCTTCCGAGGATGGCTTTCAATAGCACTGCAATCAAGGGGATTGCATAAGAAACTGCATCTGTCTTTTGCAGCGTCACATTTACCAGTTCCCACCACACAGTGTAATACCGGACCGGCAGCTGATGCTGCGACATTATAGATCTAAAAAAGTGGATTGGTGCGCGCTAAGGATGGTATTGCTAAACACTTACTCTAAAGATACAATCTCTGCTTGTATCAGACACAAATATATGACCAATAACGAAGCCTAAGCCTCAAGATAGAGAAAGTGCGCTAACAAGCTAAAAGTATACACACCACATTAAAGGATATTTACATTTATTAAATGAAATAGACAAATTACATCAAAAATATATAGAAATTAGCGGTAGGGACGTCTCCCTTGTATAAGAAATAATAGTCTGTGCAAATATTTGCAAATAGCAGCTAACAATAAGTAGGATGTAAATAAATGTTAAAAAACAAATGTTAAAAAACAATCAATCTTAAATGTATGGCATAATATTGATACTATTCATAAAAGCAAGGATTATTAATAAAAACAAGCACCAAGTCCAGAAATATAATCACAGTGTAGATGGCCGTGTGCAAATGAGCATCAATATTGTAGCATTACGGCTTGAGTTCGTAACAAATTGGTGCCACAAACAGATACAATGTACTGTACCGTGAGTCAAGAGGGTACTTGGAGGGTGTTACCGAGGAAAGGGAATCTTACGGTCAAAGCTTGGACCTCGGCTGCAGTGACTGCCGTTCCTGGAAAGTTGCAGTGTACAGACCTCTGCACATGTGAGTCGGCGTCTGACGTCACAAACTTCCGCTCTTCTCAGGTAATGGGTTGTCGTTCCAGCAGCGTGAGAAAGAAAACAGCTGATTGCTGTGTGCTGATGAGAACTTGCTGCAAGAGCAGATTTAACTGCTGTAGATGTATCCGTTGTTCCAATAAACTGGTAGGGCACAAGTTATCCCTTACCTTGGGATTTGACCGTAAGATTCCCTTTCCTCGGTAACACCCTCCAAGTACCCTCTTGACTCACGGTACAGTACATTGTATCTGTTTGTGGCACCAATTTGTTACGAACTCAAGCCGTAATGCTACAATATTGATGCTCATTTGCACACGGCCATCTACACTGTGATTATATTTCTGGACTTGGTGCTTGTTTTTATTAATAATCCTTGCTTTTATGAATAGTATCAATATTATGCCATACATTTAAGATTGATTGTTTTTTAACATTTGTTTTTTAACATTTATTTACATCCTACTTATTGTTAGCTGCTATTTGCAAATATTTGCACAGACTATTATTTCTTATACAAGGGAGACGTCCCTACCGCTAATTTCTATATATTTTTGATGTAATTTGTCTATTTCATTTAATAAATGTAAATATCCTTTAATGTGGTGTGTATACTTTTAGCTTGTTAGCGCACTTTCTCTATCTTGAGGCTTAGGCTTCGTTATTGGTCATGCTGCGACATTAACCAGACTGGAGATCATCCACAAGGAGTGAACAACAGGGTCCACTATAACATCGGCTGAGCCATGCTTGAGAGTAAGGACCCTGATAACGTCACAGACAGGCTGTCTGTGGCCCTTCATTAAACCGCAGTAAATATTTATGGCTGCAAACATCATACCGATCTAAACACCTATCCAGCATGGAGGAGGAAAACTGCTCAATGATTCAAGCACTCCTTAAAGACCTAGACATGCAGATGAGTAGTCTTTTTAATGAGCTCAGGCACTTAGCCAGATACCAATCTTTGGAGGAAGAGACAGGCGAACCCAAGATGTCAAAAAGCAAAGAACCCATCAGGCAAAATGAAGAACACCAAGCAGAGGAATCTTACTTGTTCCACACAGCATATCCTAATGGAAGACGGCCATTACTATGCCGAGTGATACAGGCAGAACCAAAACTTATTTCATCTGCATGGAAACATAACAGTAATTATTTTATGCCTGGATCTCCTGTCGCTATGCAGTGGAATAGTCTGCGGGCAGAGTCCTTTACAACTGAAGACGTTCAAATCCGTCCAGTGCAGAAGGTGAGAGGAGGTTCCTCGCAGAGTGCTGGAGGTTCCGGGGATCAACTATCCATACAGCATGGGTCATTTACTTATCCAGGCCCTCTCCACCGGTATATATCTCCTGGCTTAGGGTGGCTCTTCGCTAATCTGACTCATCTGCCCTTGAACCATGTGAATGGAAATGATCGTTTACAGAAGAGAGGTGTGGGTTAGCCCAGCTGTTACAGAGGACATTACACTACAGGGTGCCTGGTTACCTATTTGCTGTACTTGTGTCTTGACTCGCTGCAGATGCTGTGCTATTACCTTGTGTTTTTCCCATTTTTCCCCACAGTTAAGAAAGGAGTATTAAAATCCCCTTTATTCTTTTTTGTCTTATAATGTTGCTGAAGCCACTGACCTGGTTATCCAGGTGCTATTGTCATAGCCTGTTATATATATGTTAGCTGGAACTCCTACATTTCGTGGTCTAGCAAAGTTTAACTCCTTAACTTACTTCAATACTGCAGGCCTGTAGTCTAAGATACAGTATATATATATATATATATATATATATATATATATATATATATATATATATATATATATATATATATACAATATATATATATATATATACAGTGGGACCTCGGTTTAAGAATTTAATTCGTTCTCCGGGATGTTTCTTATTGCGAAAAATTCGTAAACCGAAACACGGTTTCCCATAGGAATGCATTGAAAACCAATTAATGCGTTCCGGAGGTGAGAGAAAAAGTCAAATAAAGTCTACAAAACTGGCTGCAAAAGGCTCCAATGGCTCCAAAAGGCTCCAAAATTTGCTGCAAATGGCTCCAATGGTTCCCAAAGGCTCCACAACTTGCTGCAAATGGCTCCAAAAGGCTCAACAACTTGCTGCAAATGGCTCCAAAAGGCTCAACAACTTGCTGCAAATGGCTCCAAAACCTACCCACACTTCAGTATGCAGGGAACACTTGCTTCGTATTGCGAAAAAAATTCGTAAACCGAGGGGCAAACCGGAACATTTGTTTCGTATTGCGAAAAAAATTCTTAAACCGAGACAATTTTTTTCAAGATTTTGAATTCGTAAACCGAAATTTCGTATACCGAGTCGTTTGTAAACCGAGGTCCCACTGTATATATATATATATATATATATATATATATTATAATATATAACAGCCCCTCAGTTTATTGCTGTTTATTACCTTAGCTAGTATGTCCACCTACCTACTCTAACATTTGCACCCAGGGATACTGGCTGTGTGGTTATGCACTAACTTACTACTCAAAATTCCAGTATATTCTCCTATGTGAATACTGCGCTATTATTCTCATAAACATTTTGGACATTAATATCTACTTTTTAAGCAATGTTACTAATCATTTACACAGGCATAGGTTAACCTGTATTAAGACACAGAACACAAGCTTAGGTGATCTTTTTATTCTTGAGTTCGGATGTTTCTTATATCCTTATGGGAAATGGAATATTGATGTCATGTATGACACTTAAGTTCCTAATGAACAGGGATATCACTTGGCGTTAACCTAACGCAGAATCAGTACCACATATTAGGGTTCAGTTAATTAGGAAAGTGGGGTGAAATGCGGTAAAACACAGTAGATATATGTCTCTAGACTCACCTATACGCTCCACTTAAATTTATTTACTATACTATGCCTTATCTTAGCAAATATGTGTAAACTTTTTGTATTGAAATAGTAATCATTACCTGAAGCTAACTGCTCACTCCTATTTCTTTATATACAAAAGCACCTATCTTCCTAATGGGCACGATTATATTGCTTTGCCAAACGTGCCGCTAGTATACCTACATCTCTTATGTGCAAGGACTTCATTTCAAACTGTCTGGAACATAGTAAACGTATTGGTGACCAGTAACATGTGAAGTTTTATTTTCCATAGTAAAATACTATAATAGCCACTCTATAATTGTACCATATACTAAGAGGTGCTTCTACCCAAAGACTTTACTATCTAACTCTTACATTTAGAAACTTCTTCCTCTAAACTGTGGTGTTCAAACTACTCAAGTATATGTTACTCTTATATGACACCCAGGTATACTGGCAAAGTAGTTTTTGTGGGTTCTAACCTAAAACATCTTTTGATAAGACAGGGACCTCAGAGTATATACCTTACATGACCTACTGATTTGTACATGCAGATATTATTGTAATGCCAGATACCTCAATCTGGAGTGTACATCCACATATATAGGATTAAGACATCCTCACTGTAGTAGCCAATTATTTGACGAGAGATAATATAATGTGTTTATTTCACTTAACAGTTGCAGTGTTGTATTACTGGGTCTGCAGCCAGGACCTCAGAGTATAACCACTTACCTTATATGATATACTACTAGAGGCCTTCAGCAGTGCAATAATGTAGTCACTGCACTTTATATAGAGCATTACTCATAGTATCTGGCTAATACCGGATTGTTGTTATAATATTATTATATACTCAGCCCTTTATACCCATCACATGTAATGGACAAGTCCTATTCTACTGGTCTGGATACCTTGATTAGACTATGTCTCTCCCCTCCCAGTCATCCAAACAGAGAGTCAGCCCTCCTAGAATCTACTCCTATATACACATAATACGACCTTTACTCCCTGCACTACATCGCTCTTCCATTTTAGAAGGCTCCGTCCCTCCCCTCACTTCATTTAGAACAGCTTTTGTCCGTTGAATTTCCCCTCCCCCCTCATTATACACTTGGATACAAGAGTGATCAAAACCAACAGCTAACTCCCTTTGCCCTAATTTCATTAGACTAGATGGCTCCATGAGCGTTCTTTATGGCAATGTGGAGAGCATTTCCTTCTTTATACAATATAAAACTGAGGTTAATTAGAAGTTCTCCTTATCTTCATGCAGATGGTCGCTATACAAGACATAGCACCTGAATGCAATATCAAGCTATTTTTGTTCTTTTGCAACTTTTTTTTTCTTTTTAATAGTGCATAACAAACTCATGTATGGGCGATTTTGTGTCCCTTTATGCATAACATAGAACATGGCCAGAAGAACACAGTTTCTAGCCAAGTTTTGTGTGATCCCTACATTGCTGCCATATAGTTGTCAAGATACAATATATTCATATCTTAAGATTTTGAGGCCTTACACAATCAAGTGACCCATAAATAATCCAATTCTTAAAATGTTTGTTCTAGGAAATAAAAACTCACGTTCTTTGACATTGAATACATTTTGTTGGTGTTGGCTTTGTAATAAATGATTGTGCGTCTAGGTGGAGTTTTTTAATCAGAACTAGGTGTTTAGAATTGTAGGGGAAAAAACATAATAATAATCTTCAGGACCCATGAGCTATGTACCCCAAGGGCAGGAATGGAGTCTGAACTAGTATTTCAACTTTGTTCATGAACAGGTTTTTTTGGACTTGACTGTCCCTTTAATCGTTCAGTTATTCATGCACTTTCAATAGACTTTTTTTTTTTACTCTGAAATAATTACTTCGAACTATGCCTTTTTGTTTAAGTTAGAAAAGATAAATATTTAAAGAGTCTAATATAAAATGAAATTCATTTTCCAAGACATTAAATTGCTGCCCCGTCTAAAGTCTGAAGAGCCCCATGATAGGTGTTTAGTATTGTAGGGAAAAAAATAATAATAATCTTCAGGACCCATGAGCTATGCACCTCAAGGGCAGGAATGGAGTTTGAACTAGTATTTCAACTTTGTTTTTGTAGAAAAATGCTGTATTGATAGATTGAACTAAAAGATGGTCATGTTCAATTAGTAAGCTATAAATGAATGACTTTGTTATTGTATGATTTACAACACTTTAATTGGATCCAAAAGACAAAAAAATATCTATATGGATACTGTTCTATGCCCAGGAAAACCCTAAACACTATTCATAGAGGCATGAAAGTCAAACTTAAAGGTACAGTCTATTCCAGAATTTTTATTTTTTTAAGATAATCCCTTTATTACCCATTCCCCAGTCTTGCATAACCAACACTATATTAATATACTTTTTATCTCTGTGATTACCTTGTATTTAAGCCTCTGCAGACTGCCCCCTTGTTTCAGTTCTTTTGACAGACTTGCATTTTAGCCAATCAGTGCTCACTCCAGGGTAACCTCAAGTGCATGAACTCAATGTTATATATATGAAACACATGAACTAATGCCCTCTAGTGGTCAAAATGCATTCAGATTAGAGGCAGTCTTCAAAGTCTAAGAAATTAGCATATGAACATCCTAGGTTTAGCTTTCAACTAAGAATACCAAGAGAACAAAGCAAAATTGATGATAAAAGTAAATTGGAAAGAGGGGCGGAGTCGGCCGCAACGATGACAGTTGCTTAAGCCCAGAGCTCCTTGCTGAGAGCCGCAAAACACCGGACCTACAGTAGGTTCATCCGAACCTATTACTACTTAACTAGATGGAATAGATCTGGGAATCTTCAGGGAACACTCCGGTGTCACTCCGGAGATTAAAGGACAAAAAATAAGCACTTTAACTCACTTTTACAGATTTGTGAAAGCACAGTCCGGCGGCCATTTTGGAAATCGAGTGGCGCAGCACTTACAGGAGATCCTCTAATCCGCACAGAATAGACCTAGCTGGGGTAAGTCCTATGCCCAAGAAAACTTTAAAAAAGTGTAAGGAAAGGTCGGAGGAATGCTGGGGACTGTGAACTAAATTACTGGAAGGAGACAGCCTAGTACAGTGAATGCCTGATTACCACAAGCAACTAGACACAGTGCTGGAGTTTTTCTGCTCTCCCCATTGTCTTTTTTCACCCACTGAAAGAAACCAGAAACTTTAGCACAAGCAAAACCCTGTGCAATAATAACAGTTTGGCTTTACAATACTAGAGAAGGGAAACATTTGTAATCAACCATATATCACAAACTGCCATATCATGACTACTAAGAGAAATGTTAAACCGGTTAAAACAATTAAACCACAACAAACTAAAGGACATTCAGTCACCTCATTCTTTAGCCCATCAGAGAGGAAGGAATTGGAAAGCCTTAAAACAACTGTGGTATCCCCGCACCTCACAGCCCCTTCACAAGATTCCCCAGAAGCATCGAATGAGGAGCATACTCAGATACCCACACATATCCTCTCCTCTCTGGCTTCTACACAGGACATTGCTAAAATAGTAAGAACATGTATCAGAGAAGAGCTGATGGAACTAAAGCAAGATTTACATACTGTAGGCTTTAGGGTGGAAGCTCTAGAAGATAACCAAGATATGATTAAAACAGAGGTGACAACCATACAAGAAACAATTGAACAGCAAGCAAAACAGATAGTGTGGCTGCAGGATAAAATGGAGGACATGGAAAATAGGAATAGACGGAAAAACATAAGAATAAGAGGTGCCCCAGAATCAGTTCTCCCCAAGGACCTCCCAGTGTATCTACCAGCTTTATTTCAACATTTGTTAGATGACCCTAATGCAGCTACCATACAATGGGTGAGGGCACATAGGGCGTTAAGGCCCAAACCACCTGATACAGCGCCCCCTAGAGACATCATCATTAAATTCAAAAATTTCCAGGAAAAGGAAAACCTTATGGCAGCGTCGAGGAAAAAACAACCCGTTAGGTTTCGCGGTGTTGTCTTACAATTCTACGCAGATCTGGCAGTCCGTACTCTACAACGTAGAAAAGAACTTTCTCCAGTCACAACCATCCTTAGAAATAAGAGGATCCCGTATAGATGGGGATTTCCATTTCAACTCATGGTTATTCATAATAACAGATGGGTCCACTGTGCAAGTCCACAAGAAATACCACAGTTTTGTAAATTATTGGACTTAGATCCTCCCCCTATACCATCCACTCAGCAGGAATGCCCGTCGGAGAGTGCAAAATCTCAAGCGCAGAAGAAAAAAGAAACATGGAACACTATTCAACCAAAAAAAAAAGGTAGACTCTCACAAACACAGAAATCTACTGCTTCACCCTCACAGCGAAGGGAGTCGGGGTCCCCAGCCTCTTCCAAGGATGAAGAGGACTCAGAACCAGAATCTCTGTGAATATGACTGTTCGGATTCGTGAGTAAAGTTATTTTATGTGTGCTATAATTCCATGACTCTGTTTATCGCCTTAAGGCGAAGATTTCTATAATTTTATAGAGACACTTTGTTTCAGGACTAACTCAAGGACATTCCTGTTGGCCACCTAGGTGGCACAATTTAAGTTCTCTGGTGTTACTTAATTATAGTAATTATGATAAGAATACTCGCGGTTTCTCTAGGATACCCCTGAGTTTGTGTTATTAGAAAATTGATGCTAATTATTAGATGTTTACTGTTAAGACACGTGTTTTTATTTATACTTGTATTTTTTTTTAATTACGTTTTCAATGCAGGTCCCATTTTTTCATATTTCATGTACATTCAAAGGAAAGCAGGTTATTGGTATTTACAAGATTTCAATTCTGGTATGATTTCAGATGACAGGTATGATGTTAGACATATGTTACTATGACACACACACTACAAATAATCTCACAAAATGTTAGGGGATTTAATTCACCTAACAAGCGTTCAATGGCATTGCTTGACTTATCTAGGAGAAAAGCAGATATTTTGTTTCTACAGGAGACACATTTCAAAAGGCACAAAGAACCTAAATATCTAGGCTCCCACTTTACCCAACACTACCACAGTTCTGATCTACAAAAAAAAAGGGGGGTTAGCATTTTATTCCATAGGAACACAGCCTTCCATCACATACAAACCACCAAAGATACTGAAGGACGGTTTCTAGGAGTCTTTGGACTTCTATATGGAACCCCAGTCTCATTAATTAGCATCTATGCCCCAAATGTTCAACACATCCCATTTTTTCGTAAAATGTTTCAGAAACTAGTAGACATGGCCAAAGGTATTGTCATCCTGGGGGGAGACTTTAACTTCCCTCTCCAACCACTAAAAGATAGTTCAAATATCAACGTCTGCGTTTCTAAGAAAACCGCACAATTTTTGTGGAAAAATATAAGGGAACACAATCTTTATGACTCCTGGAGATATTTCCATGAGGACAAGATCGATTACACATTCTTCTCAGCCCCCACAAAAATGTACAGCAGATTAGATTATTTTTTTGTAAACCAAGTAGGTCTCCCTCACCTTTCAAACTCCCAGATCAAAGCCACCACATGGTCTGATCACTCTGCTGTATTACTCTCTCTAAACTGGCCCAACTCCAGGAATTCTGAATTCATATGGAAGTTGGACGATGCAATATTACACAAGACTGAGCACACAGAGGCCTTGACACGCTCCCTGCAAGAATTTTTTACTATCAATAACACCCCTGATATTGAAATCTCCACTTTGTGGGAAACACATAAGTGCTATATGAGAGGGGAGTTCATAAAAATTAGGGCACAAAATAAGAAAAGAGCCCGCTTAAGATACACCGAATTGGCTGAATCACTATCTAAATTAGACCTACAACACAAGAAAACACCTACCGACCCACAAGTATTACATGATTTAATGCGCACTAGAAATCAATTGAAATCTCTCCTAGCCCAAGAACAACAAGCTATCACTCATAAAGTTAAACAAAAATTTTTCTATGAAGGTGATAGGGCAGGGAAATTATTGGCCAGAGCTCTTAAAAAGAGAAAACTAAAATCATATATCCACCATTTGATCACCCCTCAAAAACAAAAGGTGCAAACTACCCCGGAGATAGGTGCACAATTCCGGGAATACTACCTTAAATTATATAATATAGCTCCTACCACCGCTAAGCCCATTGAAGACTCAGAGTTAGAACATTACCTACAGAACTGTGTCCTGCCTTCCCTGACTCCCGAACAGAGAGCTGAGTTAGATTCACCCATTACCCATCAAGAAATTATTAGAGGACTTAAGGAAATGAATAAGGGTAAAAGCCCAGGCCCAGATGGCTTTTCAGTGAATTACTATCAATTCTTTAAAGATATTTTGTCCCCTTTTCTTCTCCAACTTTTTAATGAGGTGGGGGAGGGGAATCCATTTTCTAAAAACATGGTTGAGGCTCATATAACAGTACTACCTAAACCTGATAAGCCCCCTACAACCCCATCAAACTTCCGCCCTATCTCCTTAATTAATACAGATATAAAGCTTTACGCTAAGATTATTGCCTCCCGTATTAATACATTTCTCCCTACACTAATACATGTCAACCAAGCAGGCTTTACTCCCTCCCGGGAAGCTAGGGACAATACAATAAAGCTACTTAACCTTCTCGACTATGTCACAGTTAATGAGATACCTACTATATTTCTATCAATAGATGCCGAAAAGGCTTTCGATAGACTAAATTGGAGGTTCTTAAAGGCAACTTTATATAAATTTGGATTTGGACAAACAATAGTTGAAAAAATATTTGCATTGTATAATTCCCCCTCGGCTAGAATTAGACTAAACGATTCCCTAACTCCCCCAATAACTATTGCCAATGGTACGAGACAGGGCTGCCCTCTCTCGCCTTTGCTGTTTGTTCTGGCAATGGAGATTTTGGCATCCAAAATTAGGCAGAACTCAGAGATAAAAGGAATTGAGGTCCAAGGCAATCACTATAAAATGGCATTATATGCCGATGATGTCATGCTCACATTAACATCCCCTGCCACCTCCCTTAAGGCGATATCGTCAGAGCTCTCAAACTATAGCAGGTATTCTTACTTCAAAGTTAATGAAACTAAGTCAGAATTCATCAGCTTTTACAACCCCTCTAATTTGGTAGATAAGATACAAACAGACTTTGGGTATCATCATAACACTAAATCAATTAAATATTTAGGTGTTCAAATCCCTGAAAACAAATCATTAGTATTTTCATTAAACTATCTCCCACTACTGCAAAAACTTAAAAAGGAACTACATGAGTGGAAACATAAAAGTATATCTTGGATAGGTCGTATAAACTCAATAAAAATGATGGTACTCCCCAAGATACTATACACTTTCCAAGCCCTCCCCATACAACTTCCGGACTCATATATACGCTCTTTACAAAAGGCTCTCAACTCCTTTATCTGGTCTGAACATATGATAAGGGTTCCTATGCACACGTTGTATATGCCTAAAGATAGAGGGGGATTAGGGGCCCCAAACATAGCACTCTATAGATTAGCAACACAGCTGGTACGTATCATTGATTGGTGCAAAAATGGGATAAATAAGGAATGGATTGCACTAGAACACTCACTAGCCTCTTTCCCCAATCTTGGTAGCGCCTGCTGGATACCCCCTACCGAACAAACATGTACTACGTCAATATCTTCACTCACAAGGGAAACCTTTAAATCATGGCACTATGTTCTCAAACATTTCCCTTCTATATCATCCGTTCCATCCCCCTTATCCCCAACTATCACTAATCCTGTCTTTCAAATAAAGTACAAAAGTATTGGTACAACCGACAGCACGATCCACACTCTAATTCCATTTAGTAAGGTTTTAAGGGGGCAGTCCCTATGTACAAAAGAAGAGCTATTAGAATTGAATATTGATCACTTCCAACAATGGTATAAGTTTTTCCAACTTCAACACTATATCAACACACACCCTGATAAACAGCAAATTCTTAGAACACGTACACCGTTTGAAAATATATGCTTCTCACAAGTGGCGACTAAGGGCCACCTCTCTATGACCTACCAACAACTATTAAGTTATCACTCACGCAAGCTACCATCATATACAGAGAAGTGGGAGAAAGATTTTAACTCCCCTCTTACAGAAAAGGATTGGCTTACCATAATTAAACACATGAACTCTTCCACCACATCTATGAAATTCAGGGAGACAAACATGAAGTTACTAAGTAGATGGTATTTGACACCACATAGGTTATCCCTGATCTACCCTAACACCCAAGCCTTATGCTGGAGAAATTGCGGCCAGACAGGTACACTGCTTCACGTGTGGTGGCACTGTCCAAAAATACAGGAATTTTGGAGAATGGTGACCTCTGAGATTCGCAAGGCCACACACCATGACATATCCCTAGACCCACAGACGTGTTTATTTCATAAGCCAACCAAGATTAGATGCAGGCTCAGAGCGGTAATACTGAATATGATGCTGAATTGTGCTAAACAGTTAATTCCAAGACGATGGAAAAGTACTGATGTTCCATCTAGAGAGGAATGGATAAACTCCATCACATTAACATTATCCCTAGAGAAATACCACTATGGTTTAGTGAACAAACTGGAGGAATATTATTCTATTGTGTTTCTATGGGAAGAATATTTGAATGCTGTAAAAAAGAAAAGAACTTAGAATGCCTTAATCACCAACCTGTTTAAGAATACCACCTCTGTAAGTTAGCCTAGTTTTGAAGGACTAGAACATTATTGTTAATCTATTGCCTGTGAATTAACTGAGACCTGAACTGCATTATTGTTTTACAACTGTAATTGTTTGATTTCTGTTAATAAAAAATTTTCAAAAAAAAAAAAAAAAAAAAAAAAAAAAAAAAAAGTAAATTGGAAAGTTGTTAAAAATTACATTCCCTATTTAAATCATGAACGTTTTTTTTTTTTACTTGACTGTCCCTTTAATGGTTCAGTTATTCATGCACTTTCAATAGACTTTTTTTTTTTTTTACTCTGAAATAATTACTTCAAACTATGCTTTTTTGTTTAAAGGGCCATTATACACTAATTTTTTCTTTGCATAAAAGTTTTGTAGATGATCTATTTATAAAGCCCATAAAGTTTGTTTTTTTTAAAAATTTTTATAATTTTGCTTATTTTTAAAGAACATTGCTCTGATTTTCAGACTCCTAACCAAGCCCCAAAGTTTTATTTGAATACCGTCAGCTACCTTCTCCAGCTTGCTCCTGTTTGTGTAAAGGGTCTTTTCATATACAAAAGAAGGGGGAGGGGGGGTGTCTTATTTCCCACTTGCAGTGGGCTTTCCAACTACCTTTTCAACAGAGCTAAACTGAAAGCTTCTAAGTACGTTTTTAAACAGTTTTATACTGGATTTTTATATCAGTATCTGTGCATCTTATTCTTTATAGTAGTGTCTATTACATGCAGTTATATGAAAATGAGTGTATACTGTCCCTTTAAGGTAGAAAAGATAAATATTTAAAGAGTCTAATATAAAATGAAATTCATTTTCCAAGCCATTAAATTTCTGCGCCGTCTAAAGTCTGTAGAGCCCCATGATAGAGATATAGGAGTCAGGTGGTGAGCAGCATTGCATATCTTCCCTATAATAAAAGCCAGGGACATATGAAAATTAGGGAAAACCTTTGTACAGGATGATACACACCCCACAAACACATGCAAGTCCTAAAATGGAGACTGAAGGGATTTACAGGACCCCGGAACTCTATCCCGGTACTTTGTGGCAGGATCTCACTTTCTTCTATAGAGCTTGTCTATGGGATACACCATAATCAATGTTAGTTTCATTTGCATATTCTGACAGTGCCCGATTATCTATAACAGGTGTTAGTTTCAAGTTGATCCTTCCTGTAAAAATTAGGTAAAGACTCAAGATCTTCAATGACATCTGCTGATATTCTCACCTTTCCTGTTATTAGGAACAAGGACTTTAAGGGCTCTTTCTTTGTGGGAGTATCACCTGATTCTTTGTCATATACAAGCTTCCTTTTTTGTTTTTGGTAGTTTCACTTCAGATAAACTGAAAAACAACACAGTGGTCTTCTGTCTATGCATATTTTGCAGACCCTATTACCTTGATTCAAATGTTGCTGCTAAACAAGGGTTCAAGTGAATAAACCAGCGTTCATGGGTCATAAAAGTTCTCTGGGGGTTAATTGCCAAAATCATTGGAATTTTATTTAATGATATAAATGTACTTCTTCCTTTCAGTCTTCTTTACTGAAAATTAGCTCCTTTCCATGAGTGAATACTGAGGTAGGTTAAGGAGTGTGCACATGTCTTGAGCACTATATGTATAACATTTTTACAAGCACTGCTGCTATGTAGTGCTTGAGAAACATGAATGCCTCTCAGCCTACATACATTATATTATATATATTATACATTAAAGTATGTGGACACCTGGTCATCACACTTATGAGTTTATGAGTTCAAAACCATGGAAATTAATATGGAGTTGCCTCTCTCCATCTCTGGCTGTAACAGCTTCCACTCTTCTGAGAAGGCTTTTCGCAAGATTTTGGAGTGTGTTTATGGGAATTTATGCCCACTTAGCAAAAATAGAATTGGTGAGATTAGAAACTGATGTTGACCGAGATAATCTGACTCATAATCGATGTTCCAATTCATCCCAAAGGTGTTCCATTCGGTTGAGGCTAGGGTTACTTTGCATGCTGCTCAAGTTACTAACACCAAACTTGTGAAACCATGTCTTCATGGACCAGCTTTGCACACATGGGCACAGTCATGCTTGAACAAGAAAAGTCCTAAACCCCAAAAAACAGCCCCAGACTACTATCCCTCCTCCACCAAACTTTGCACTAGGCATTTTGCATTCCAGTTGTGTCCTCCTGGCATCTGACACACCCAGATTTTACCATCAGATTGCCAGATAGAGAAGCATGATTAAGCACTCCAAAGAACATGTTTCAATTGATCCAGAGTCCAGTTGAAGCATACCTTACACCACTACAACTGATGTTGTGTATGTTGATTTGAAGCTGGTGTACAACTGTTCAGCAACGGAAACCCATTCCATGAAGCTCTTGATGCAAATATCTTGTGCTGATGTTGCTTCAAGAGGCAGTTTGGAAATCTGTAATGAGTGATGCAACAGATGATAGTCAAATTTTAGGCACTATGCTCTTAAAAACGTTGCTGCCCATCTCTGTGCGTTTTCATGGTTTACCACTTTGTTGTTGGGATGTTGGATCTCCTATATGCTTCCACTTAAGAATAACAGAATTTACAGTTGACCAGGGTAGATCTAGTAGAGAAGAAATGTCACAAATTTATTGCAAAGTTGGCATCCTATAACAGTGCCACGTTAAAGGTCACTGAGCTTTTAAATACAAACTGTTGCACTGTCATAGCTAGTCTATTCTATAGATTCCATGACTGTTTTGAATTTGAATTTGAATTGCAACTGTTAGCAATGGATGTGGATAAAAAACTAAGCTTAATATTTAGTAGAGGTGTCCACATTATTTTGGCCATATAGTGCAGGCATGCTCTTTAAGAAAGGATAGATATTTTTTAAATGGCATGTTCTGTCTTAACCATGGGAATGTTATGTTGGCTCATTTATGTATTTAAAGTATCTGGGGACTTGGCTCAAGATTTACTTACAAGCTGCCAGTAAACAATTGTAGTGCCCAGAATTCGAATGAATTTCTCCCGAAAGATAAAGTAATTGCAAAAAGTCTTCTAGTTCCAAAAGTTCCATAAAATCTCCCTGTTTTACTGTATTCTCAATCCCACTAGGTAACAGATTACCTACTTTCATGTGTTATGGACATGTGTATGCTCATCACATTGAAACAAAATTTTATGGAACTCTAGGAACTAGTACATTTTTGTAATTACTTTGTTTTTGAACACATTGTTCTTACAAATGACCAAAAACTGTTAAAAACACAAATTCAACTCTAGGGGGCACATAAAAATGTTAGTGTGACAAATGCTATTATAAGATCTTATCTGTGTCCAAATGAAGACCATTAATGTAGTCAGTAAAGAGGAAAGTTCCTGACAAAATATGTGGAATGTATGACTCTTGGTCTAGGCTGCTCCTCTTGAAATATTACAATCCCAAGGCAAAATTTTGTGAAAAAGAAGATCACAGAGGGCGCCTCCTAGTGTAATACTGTAATTACAGTTGAATGTATATATCTTGTATTGAAGCTATACTCACAAAAGCTTCAAGACACCCTCTGTTTGTGATATTCTTTCTCACAGAATTTTGTTCTTACAAATGAAGTGTACTGCAATGGGCTTCAGTGTCACCCAGCCTATGCAAATATATTTATGACCCTCTTTGACAATAAATTTGAACAGGAATATGAGATATGGTACCACTTTTTGGTGCTAAACTGATGATATATTTGGTGTTTGGGTGACACAGGAGCCCTCTATACTTTAACAAATGAGTATTGTAACGGTACCAACCGGATACCAAGGGTTAACACCAGGGAACAATGTCCTACATAGGGAATCAGCAGTTCACAACCCAGCCAGTTGTCAGGTTTAAACAGAATGACTTTTATTAAGGCTCATATGCCCAGTATTTATGCAGGTCTGACCCCCCCCAGAAGGGGGGTTGAAAGAATGTTGTACATTGAATGGAGGGAACACGCCCTTTTACATGATACAATAGAATACCTTGCTCAAGCTGATAACAATTTAAACACAGACACACACTTGGCTTTCCTTATCATCTAGGGTCTGCTCTCTGAGGTTGATTAAACAATGGACTGTGTATCAATAACATTAATGACAGTGCACAATAGCTGAGGCTAAAGCTGAACACAGTTAACTCTTTCAGTGCTGACAGAAGGGTCTGTCACATCTACATAGCACAATATACAGCCTATAGACAACCTTTCTTATGTTATAGTCCAGAAGTGGCTAGGTTTGCCACAATGCTCCCCCAGAACCAAGCCGGCATACACAGTCTGATCCCAACGGATCGGCTTGGGGATGTCCGGGGCAACAACTTTCGGCTCAAGTAAGCTACGGGGTGTTCTCCGCCATCTGCTCCAACTTGGCTCAGTACTGCCCCCACCCCATACATGGAAGCGTCTCTTCCCGGAGGGACTGGGATTGGGTAGTCACAGGGTTAACATCAGCGGGATCCATGGGAGCATAGGCAGAAACAAGGGGGGCCAAGTCATTTCCAAGGAGAACATCAGCAGGTAAGTCCTTCTTGACCCCCACATTCACAAGTCTAGCGCCCACTCCCCAATCCAAATGTACCCTGGCAACAGGTAGGCGGAACACAGTGCCCCCTGCTACCCTCACAGCCACAGTGTCTCCAGTGTGCTGTTTCTCAGGCACCAAGTTCTCTTGAAGCAAGGTCATGGTAGCACCAGTATCCCGTAGACAACTGACCTCCTTCCCATTCACTTTAACCCGTTGCCGGTTATTCCGGTGGGCAGCTTGCACGGGGTCTGCTTCATGTAGGGTGCCCCAGCATTCTGGCGCCTCTACGTAGCGGGCCACAGGCTGAGGATTATGTGGGATTCCGCCAGCGGGTCTTCTCCAGGACTGTGCTTGATTCGCTGCGTTTAGGGGACACTCTGGTCTTTTGTGCCCTAGTTGCTTACATCCAAAGCACCGAATAGGTTGTGAGTAGCCCCGCGAATTGAACCGGGCTCTCTGAGGGTAGTTCGTGGCCGGAGGCCGTGTGGTATAGCGGTGCGCCGGGGGTTGGTAACTGGCAGCTGCTGGGGTGACTGGGGGTCTGTACTCCACTCTAGCAGTGGGCAATCGGTATACTGCTCCCCCTGCCCCTCGTACTGCCACGGATCCGCCAGTGGGTGCTGTATCCGGCACCAAATGGGGAGCTATCAGGGTTAAAGTAGCTCCCGAATCCCGAAGTCCCTGGACCGACATCACCTCATGCAGAATTCCCAGGGGTTCCTCGGCTTGGGTGCTCAACACCTCATGAGCGGCTGGCTCCGTTTGGTAATGGTGAGCAGCCGCCCTTGGGGCCAGGTTCTGTCTGACCTGGTTCCAAGCTTGTCTGCTCCGATTTTGGGTGCACTCACGTGCCATATGTCCCCACTGCTTGCAGGTGTGGCATTGTATATTAGCCCGTCCGTTGTTAGGCTGTAGTCCATGGTGCCTCCTGGCATCAAAATGCTGGTCTGCTAATCTGGCTGCTTCGGTTAAGGTGAGGGGTTTTCGATCTCTCACCCATTCTTGGGCTTCTGGGGACAAGCCGTTAAAGAATTGCTCCAACAGCATCAGTTGTCGCAATTCTTCCATGGTGGTAGCTTGGCTGGCCTGTATCCACCCCTGAGATGCTTGATCCAGCTTGTGGGCCCACTCTGCATGGGAATCTCTTTCTGGCTTGCGCAGGCCTCTAAACTTGCGCCGGTATGCCTCTGAGGTAATGGCATATCTTTCCAAGATCGCTCTCTTCACTTTAGCGTAATCCTTGCTGTCCTCCCTGGGTACAGCGCGATACGCTTCCGCTGCCCTACCGGCTAGCTTGCCTGCTAGCACCGGCACCCATACGGACTGCTCCAAATCATGTAACTCGCACAGTCTCTCAAAATCCTGTAAATACCCATCAATCTCATCCTTCTCCTCACAAAACATTTTAAATGCATGGTATGGGATTTTGGGTCTTACTGGGTTGCTGAGTGCGTCCAAAATGGATTCTGCTCGGGAGGATGCATTCCGCGGACTGTGTGCCATCACGTACTCCTGCACATCTGCCATTACCACGGATAGCATATCCCGTGGTACAGGTTGGGGTAAAAATTCCAGCCTGGTCCTCATTTCCCTCTGGTATAGGGTCTCCTCCATGGCTGCTGGAGGCGTAGCGCTGCGAGCTCTGTCTCCCTCCATCAGCTCAGCAATTAATATAGCCTTGGGTTTGCTGCTGCCTATCTTTCCCCTGGCTTCTAGCAGTTCCTTTTACGTTTGTCTCTTTAGCTTAGAATAATCCATCTCCATTCACTTCGGTCCCTGGTACTCCTTCCATCTTAGTCAGTATTGTAGTAATCCCCCTCTTCCTGAGGTTACTGGCTTGTGTAGTTGCTCTTCTGGGCGATAAGGTTCATTCCGTCGCTTGCCACCAATTGTAACGGTACCAACCGGATACCAAGGGTTAACACCAGGGAACAATGTCCTACATAGGGAATCAGCAGTTCACAACCCAGCCAGTTGTCAGGTTTAAACAGAATGACTTTTATTAAGGCTCATATGCCCAGTATTTATGCAGGTCTGACCCCCCCCAGAAGGGGGGTTGAAAGAATGTTGTACATTGAATGGAGGGAACACGCCCTTTTACATGATACAATAGAATACCTTGCTCAAGCTGATAACAATTTAAACACAGACACACACTTGGCTTTCCTTATCATCTAGGGTCTGCTCTCTGAGGTTGATTAAACAATGGACTGTGTATCAATAACATTAATGACAGTGCACAATAGCTGAGGCTAAAGCTGAACACAGTTAACTCTTTCAGTGCTGACAGAAGGGTATGTCACATCTACATAGCACAATATACAGCCTATAGACAACCTTTCTTATGTTATAGTCCAGAAGTGGCTAGGTTTGCCACAAGTATCACAATTTTTTTTAAATTGACTTGGAGTGAATGGTGATACCACATTTTTAAAAGACTGTTCTAGTTTTAAAGTAGATTTGAATAAAAATGAGGCAGAAAATAAAAATCCTATTACATTTTAAAACTGCATTAGATCCTTAACTAGGTGCCAATTAGAGTCAAATAATTGTGTCAGAGAAAGATACAATGCAGAGAAGATTGCAGGAAATGGGGAAGCTATGTTTATAGAAGTTACCCCACAATGTAATTAAAAATAAGAGATTGTGGATTAGGTGCTGACAAAGCAAATGTGCACCCCAGTGGATGCTGAAGCTCCGATCCAGTCTGACCTTCTAGCACCTACGGACCAGGTATCAGCACGCAATAATTCATGGGGCTAACATAGAAAGCGCCTACACACAGAAATCCTAAAGTTTCAAGGCGGGAAAAAGCGCCATATTTCACTTCCCGCACATATAACAACTGCGTCACCAACGCTTGTTGCTGGGGAAAAATAGCCACCAGAATAGTCCCCGAGTTAGATAACCTTGTACTTCATATGAAGGGGGACTAACATACACCGCAACAGCCAACATAAATTTCTACCTATGAAAGTGGGCTAATATAACAAGCTGAAATTTCTTTATTGACCTTTAAGACTTACACCTCACAGATCCCTACCTTGTTTGTGAGGCCTTACAAGCATCAGCTCAAGATTCATTAGGGATCTAATTTTAAAGGTTACAAAGTCACTTGAAGAAGAAATACTTCATATTACAAATGCCTAAAACCACAGAGGCTTACTAATGGAACACACTTTTGTCTAGGAGGGAAATTGCTGGCAGCCTAATCAGAGCCTAGACTCATCATGGCTCCCCCATGTGAGTAATTGAAGGTATGTACTGTGTTTCCTAAAATACTCATCCCCCCACTTCACCTAGATCCTGAGAACTATGCAGAGCCCATAAAGCAGATCATCACAAAGACAAAAATCTCCTATACTTAGAAATAATCAATCTGCTAGAATGAAAAACAAAACCCAAACGGTGAAAGAATGCCATTAAAAATCACAATCCAAACAGAGGACATTAGATAAGAGCTCTCCCTCTGCACTGGAGACCCTCAAAGCAAGTCCCTCAGAAAAGGCGGGCAGAAGACTACTGACACCCCTAAATACAAAAAAAAAAACATAGAGATGCACTCGACTAGGCTTAGAACTGAAGCTGGAAATATTTCCTTGCTTAGTCCCTCTCAGGGTACAAACTCTTTCACAAAGGTAACATCTCCTGTAGCATATCAGTCTGACCCTGCAAATGACAGTCAAGCACCGAAATACCAGGCAAATCTCCTTTGAACAAGGGAAAACAAACAAACTCCAGAGGTACGTTTCGGCCTCTATGGGCCTCGTCAGTGAGGTGCAGTTGCATCCCTCTAAGGCATGTGTGCAAGGAGGCCACATCTGGTTACCCCTTTTTCTCTTAGGGTGACCTAAGAGCATTTGCATAAATACAGAAAAAAAAACAGAGATGCACTCAACTAGGCTTGATGCAAAGTTTTTGTGCTACTTTTTAAATAAAGATAGCAAGAGAATGAAGAAAAATTGGTAATAGGAGTACATTAGAAAGTTGCTTAAAATTGCATGCTCTATTTGAATCATGAAATAAAAAAATTGGCGCACACTTAACGGAACTGCAAGAGACTATTCATACTACTCACCAATGCACAAATCACATTCAAGAATTGACTACATTTTTGTGAGTCAGATTTTAACCCCCTCATAACCAAAGCTACAATTTTAAATTGTCCCTGTTTGGACCACTTTATGGTAGAGGTGTCTATGGCAAGCATGGTTAACCCTAACAGGTCCAAATCTTGGACCCTTAACACTAATCTACTCCAAGATGACATTGTTCTAAAAAAGATACAACAACAAATTAAAGAATTCATCATCATCAATAAAAATACAACATCTAACCCAATTCATGAATGAGGCACATTAAAAGCTTACACACAGGGCAAACTGATAAAAGAATCCAGTAAAATTAACAAGTTAAAAGTTGCCAAGGTAACACAATTAAAAGAAGAGATTAACACTTTACGTAAACAGTCATTGCATAACCCGAAAAAGACAACCTTAAAACAACTAAGAAATAAAAATAACAAACTTGATCAACTTTTAAACAAAGTAGCAGCCAATTCGATTAGAATAGTAGACACGCAATACTACATATATGGGAACAAGACGGACAGAATGCTCGCTAATAAACTAAAATAAATCACAAGAACCACAACAGTCCCACAGATACAACTACCCGATAACAAAACTACAAACGATCCCCTACCTATTGCAAATATCTTTGCTGATTATTACAACAAATTATATAACCTTCAGACATCCAATAATGGCCCTAATAGAATATCTGAACTAAATAGTTTCCTAGGAGACAGTAAATTACCAACTATAACTAAAGAAGACTTAGCCTCCCTAAACTCCTCAATCACTCAAGAAGAAATTAAGCTATCCAAGAAAAATATCAAAAGCTCCCGGCCCCTGATGGATACTCAAGTATATTTTACAAATCTATGCAAAATATTTGAATTCCACAACTAACACAGGTTTTTAATTCAATAATGCAAGGGAAAGAAATCCCAAAAGAAATGCTAATGGCAAGAATAGCAGTTATACCTAAACCAGGAAAGAATAAGCAACATTGCCAGAATTATAGGCTCATCTCATTGCTTAACCATGATGTAAAACATTTTACAAAAATGTTAGCAAACCAACTGAACCCTTTCCTAAACACATTAATTCACCCAGACCAAGTAGGGTTCATACAGAATTGAGAAGCCCCCAATAACACGCAAAAGGTTATGTCAGGTTAGGTAAAGTCCAGAAGAAGACCCAAATGCTAGGGCGAACTAAAACAACACCCTTGCACTCTGAGTTTAATCCAGGACATGACCCCACGTCAACTTCTATAAGACAAGGTACTCACGATATGGAGCAGTGTTGGTCTGAGTCCTCTGGAAAGAGTAATGGAAATCTTGATAGCAGCAGGATAAACCTCAGAATAGGTAACTATAAACAAGCAGTTCAGGAATAGACCACCACAGAACCCGAGTTGCAGAATAAGACAACTTGATATCAGACAGAAGGAGGGTTAAACAATAAACAGTTAATAATGCAGGAGTAGGCAACTTGAAATCAGGCAGTTTGAGGGTTAAGTACAGCGTAGTCAGTACTGCAGAGTTTGGCAACTTGTAATCAGGCAGTTTGAGGGTTAAGTACAGCGTAGTCAGTAATGCAGAGTTTGGCAACTTGTAATCAGACAGTTTGAGGGTTAAGTACAGCGTAGTCAGTAATGCAGAGTTTGACTACTTGTAATCAGGTAATTTGAGGGTTAAGCAAAGCATAGTCAGTAATGCAGAGTTTGGCAACTTGTAATCAGGCAGTTTGAGGGTTAAGCACAGCATAGTCAGAAATGCAGAGTTTGGTAACTTGTAATCAGGCAGTTTGAGGGTTAAGCACAAGCGTGGTCAGTAATGCAGAGTTTGGCAACTTGTAATCAGGCAGTTTAAGGGTTAAGCACAGCGTAGTCAGAAATGCAGGGTTTGGCAACTTGTAATCAGGCAGTTTGAGGGTTAAGCAATAGAGTGGTCGTCCAGGCAAAGGTTTAGGAACAAAAGGCAAAATTCAAAAGTTACAGAGTACTCACAACAGCCACAGAGTTAAACAAACAAACGGGCACCAGAGGGTCGAGATGACCGGAATAAGAAGCCTAGCCTGACGTCAGCTGAAGGGGATGGCTCAGAAAGAGCGAGACGTTACCAGGCAACCAGGCACGCAATGTGAACCGCCGGAACCTCCGGCCGCGGAGCGTGACAGTTTATTAATTTAATTAATTTGGCTACGGTCCAGGGAACGCCTTCTCTGTTCCTATCACTGGATGCAGAGAAGGCGTTCGACAGGATAAAGTGGAACTACATGTTTGATATATTGACAAATGTAGGCATTACTGGAACTTTAAAAACCTTTTATTCTTCCCCTTAGGCTTTTGTCAAGTTACCGGGATACCAATCCAAGCCCATTCTCATTAACAATAGTACCCACCAGGGGTGTCCGCTTTCACCGCTCCTATTCGCACTATGGCCCCAATTTATCAAAGGTCTTGCGGACCTGATCCGACACTGCGGATCAGGTCCGCAAGACCTCGCTAAATGCGGAGAGCAATATGGTCTCCGCATTTAACATTGCACCAGCAGCTCACAAGAGCTGCTGGTGCAACGCCGCCCCCTGCTGACTCGCAGACAATCGGCCGCCAGCAGGGAGGTGTCAATCAACCCGATCGTATTCGATCGGGTTGATTTCCGGCGATTCCTGTCCGCCTGCTCAGAGCAGGCGGATAGGGTTATGGAGCAGCGGTCTTTAGACCGCTGCTTCATAAGCTGTGTTTCTGGCGAGTCTGAAGACTCGCCAGAAACACGGCCCTTCAAGTTCCGTACGGAGCTTGATAAATGGGCCTGTAAGTATTGAACCCCTAGCGGTCAAGTTCAGAGATAACCCAGATATCTCAGGCCTTAATATAGGATCATCAGAATATGAAGTGTCATTATTCACGGTTGACATAATTTTATCACTGACTAAACCCTTACTCTCCCTTCCTCCACTATACTTCTTGTTACAACAATTCGGACATCTATCGGGTTATAAAATTAATGAAGATAAATGCGAAGCTTTAGGCATTAAGTTACCACAACACACCAAAAGACTACTTGAAAAAAATTCTCATTTAAATGGGCTAAAAAAATCAATTAAATATTTGGGATTAACCTTCCTACTAACAAAAATTATATCAAGCAAACTATATCCCCATGTTCACACAAATTAGAAATGTAATATCTAGATGGGTTAAACTCAAAATTTCCTTGTATGGTAGAATTATTTCTACAAAAAATTGCATTATTGCCAAAACTGCTCTACCTATTTAGATCTTTACCAATATCGATCGCCCTCTCAGAACTTCATTAAATGCAGAAAGATATCTTACAATTCATTTGACAAGGAAGAAGAGCCAGAATAAACAAAAACTCATGTGCACTCACAAAAGGGAAGGAGGGATGGGGATTCCTAACTGAATTCCATATTACTACGCAGCCAGGATAGCCCAGACCTTACATTGGTTCAAACCTAAACATGGCACACATTGGGTTCGAATAGAGGCATGTATTATGGATACAGACCTACCTTCCAGTTTATTTTGTGCACCACATAACGCTGGATCACTTCAGAAAAACAACTATATTGCTATAAAACACACTATAAATCGTTGGAAGCTCTTAAACACAAAATTTTCCCTTATACAAGAAAAATCTAGGGTCATCCCCCTAAATGCTCCTCACTCATTTGACTCGCAAACACAACAGAAATGGTTTATCAAAGGACTATACAGAATAGCTGATATACTAATGACAAAAGATTGTCGTTTGAGCAATATCGGGACCTTGACGTCACTGACAAAAATATATGGTACAATTACTTACAACTGAAATCAAGAGCTCATGAAATTTTAGGCAACACAAAATTAATTCAAAACGCTGTATTTGAATCCCATTGCCTCTCCAAAACTCACTTATGAGGAATAATAGCTACATTATATCCTATCTTTAACTCAACCTATAAGGTTAACAAAACCCAATTGATGCTAAAATGGGAACAAGACTTAGGAAAATCTTGGCCGGTAATGTCCTGGACAACAAAACTAGCTAAGGGACAATCTTTCACATGCAACGCAACTCTTAAAGAAAACTTCTTGAAAGTTGCATTTAGATGGTATCTTTACCCAACTAGATATTGTGGTCCAGAAGACATATCACTGAGGCTGTGGTGAGAGTGGAACGTTTATACACATGTGGTGGCACTGCGATAAAACTCGCATTATTTGGGACCACACATCTACACTACTAAGCTCCATTTTTTAAAAACAAATAACACTAGCTCCTGAACAAGCCTTACTACATTTCCCTATCCCTGGACTCTCAAAACATAATAACAAATTGGTTATGACTCTATGTACTATAGTAAGATTAAAGTGAATGTCATTTTTTTAAAAACAGGGGCACTTTCATTCATGAAAATTGACATTGCACCGGATTTTAAAAATACTTACCTTTTTCTTCTGAAACTCTGGATTGCTGTTCTGAAACGATGCCCGCCTGCTTCTTCCTGGTTAAATTACCCAGCAATGATGAAACCGGCTTCCTCCAATCAAGGCGTTGCCTCAGGCAATGATTCCCCCGGGGGGGGAGCCGTGATTGGAGGATGCTGGAATTGTCTTTGCTGACGTATGAAGAGGCTTGCAACGGGCTAGTGAAGCGCTGGAGCGGCTTCAAATAAGAAAGGTAAGTATTTTAAGAAAACGGGTGAAATGTAAACTTTCATGAATGAAAGTGCCCCTGTTTTTAATAGTATTTTTAAAAACCGGGCACTCATTCTTGAAAGTTTACATTCACTTTAAGCATAGCCCAATTCTGGAGGACTACTCCCCCAAAGTTTCCCTTCATATTAAACAAAATAATATTTCACTATAACATGGCAAGTTTGGCAGCTGAATCCCTGAATAAAAAAGAAAATTTCTTGTTACAATGGGAACCATTTATCATGTATCATGAAGGTGAGAAAATATCACACTAATAATATGAACTCCGTGATAGAGAAGAGGCTGAGACCACCAGGAAGACTAGAGCTCAGAGGTAATATTTATCTTAACCTACGTGTATATCCAAAGTATATCACTTCTTTTCTGTTTCTCCCTTTCGGGAGCTGTTTAAAACTTAGCACAAGACTCAACGCAAGATGTACTGGATTGAAACAAAAAATTGTAACCTGATTGAATTTTTGTTCATGTTTATTAAATACTGAAAAATCACAATAAAAATAATTTCAACAAAAAAAATAACGCCTAGATTTAGAGTTCTGCGGACAAAGGGGTGCGTAGCTAACGCTGGCTTTTTTCTGGCCGCACCTTTTAAATACCGCTGGTATTGAGAGTTCACAGAATGGCTGCATTAGGCTCCAAAAAAGGAGCGTAGAGCATATTTAACGCAACTTCAACTCTCGATACCAGCGTGCTTACGGACGCGGCCAGCTTCAAAAACGTGCTCGTGCACGATTCCCCCATAGAAAACAATGGGGCTGTTTGAGCTGTAAAAAAACCTAACACCTGCAAAAAAGCCGCGTTCAGCTCCTAACGCAGCCCCATTGTTTGCTATGGGGAAACACTTCCTACGTCTGCACCTAACACCCTAACATGAACCCCGAGTCTAAACACCCCTATCCTTACACTTATTAACCCCTATTCTGCCGCCCCCTCTATCGCTGACCCCTGCATATTATTATTAACCCCTAATCTGCCGCTCCGTAAACCGCCGCTACTTACATTATCCCTATGTACCCCTAATCTGCTGTCCCTAACACCGCCGACCCCTATATTATATTTATTAACCTCTAATCTGCCCCCCACAACGTCGCCTCCACCTAACTACACTTATTAACCCCTAATCTGCCGAGCAGACCGCACCGCTATTATAATAAAGTTATTAACCCCTAATCCGCCTCACTAACCCTATAATAAATAGTATTAACCCCTAATCTGCCCTCCCTAACATCGCCGACACCTAACTTCAAACATTAACCCTAACACTAACACCCCCCTAAGTTAAATATAATTTAAATCTAATGAAATTAATTAACTCTTATTAAATAAATTATTCCTATTTAAAGCTAAATACATACCTGTAAAATAAACCCTAATATAGCTAAAACATAAATTATAATTATATTATAGCTATTTTAGGATTAATATTTATTTTACAGGCAACTTTGTATTTATTTTAATCAGGTACAATAGCTATTAAATAGTTAAAATAATTACAAAATTACCTGTAAAATAAATCCTAGCCTAAGTTACAATTAAACCTAACACTACACTATCAATAAATTAATTAAATAAAATACCAACAATTATCTACAATTAAACCTAACACTACACTATCAATAAATTATTTAAATACAATATCTACAAATAAATACAATTAAACCTAACACTACACTATCAATAAATTAATTAAATACAATATCTACAAATAAATACAATGAAATAAACTAACTAACGTACAAAAAATAAAAAAGAACTAAGTTACAAAAAATAAAAAAAATATTTACAAACATTAGAAAAATATTACAACAATTTTAAACTAATTACACCTACTCTAAGCACCCTAATAAAATAACAAAGCCCCCCAAAATAAAAAAATGCCCTACCCTATTCTAAATTAAAAAAGTTCTAAGCTCTTTTACCTTACCAGCCCTGAACAGGGCCCTTTGCGGGGCATTCCCCAAAGAATTCAGCTCTTTTGCCTGTAAAAAAAACACATACAATACCCCCCCCAACATTACAACCCACCACCCACATACCCCTAATCTAACCCAAACCCCCCTTAAATAAACCTAACACTAAGCCCCTGAAGATCTTCCTATCTTATCTTCACCATACCAGGTTCACCGATCGGTCCTCGGAAGTGTTGATCCAAGCCCAAGCGGGGGCCTGAAGAGTGACGTCCATCCTCGGGCTGAAGTCTGGATCCAAGCGGCGGCTGAAGAAATCCATCATCGGGCTGAAGTCGGAAGTCCATCATCGGGATGAAGTCTTCTATCAAGCCGCATCTTCAATCTTCTTTCTTCTGGAGCGGAGCGGAACCATCTTCTTCCAAGCCGACGCGGAACATCCTCTTCAACCGACGACTAGACGACAAATGACGGTTCCTTTGAATGATGTTCCGATCAGCCAATAGAATGTGAGCTCAATCTGATTGGCTGATTGGATCAGCCAATCGGATTGAACTTGATTCTGATTGGCTGATTCCATCAGCCAATCAGAATATTCCTACCTTAATTCCGATTGGCTGATAGAATCCTATCAGCCAATCGGAATTCGAGGGACGCCATCTTGGATGACGTCATTTAAAGGAACCGTCATTCGTCGTCTAGTCATCGGTTGAAGAGGATGTTCCGCGTCGGCTTGGAAGAAGATGACTCCGCTCCAGAAGAAAGAAGATTGAAGATGCGGCTTGATAGAAGACTTCATCCAGATGATGGACTTCCGACTTCAGCCCGATGATGGATTTCTTCAGCCGCCGCTTGGATCCAGACTTCAGCCCGAGGATTGACGTCACTCTTCAGCCCCCCGCTTGGGCTTGGATCAACACTTCCGAGGACCGATCGGTGAACCTGGTATGGTGAAGATAAGGTAGGAAGAGCTTCAGGGGCTTAGTGTTAGGTTTATTTAAGGGGGGTTTGGGTTAGATTAGGGGTATGTGGGTGGTGGGTTGTAATGTTGGGGGGGGGGTATTGTATGTGTTTTTTTACAGGCAAAAGAGCTGAATTCTTTGGGGAATGCCCCGCAAAGGGCCCTGTTCAGGGCTGGTAAGGTAAAAGAGCTTTGAACTTTTGTAATTTAGAATAGGGTAGGGCATTTTTTTATTTTGGGGGGCTTTGTTATTTTATTAGGGGGCTTAGAGTAGGTGTAATTAGTTTAAAATTGTTGTAATATTTTTCTAATGTTTGTAAATATTTTTTTATTTTTTGTAACTTAGTTCTTTTTTATTTTTTGTACTTTAGTTAGTTTATTTCATTGTATTTATTTGTAGATATTGTATTTAAATAATTTATTGATAGTGTAGTGTTAGGTTTAATTGTAGATAATTGTAGATATTGTATTTAAATAATTTATTGATAGTGTAGTGTTCGGTTTAATTGTAGATAATTGTTGGTATTTAATTTAATTAATTTATTGATAGTGTAGTGTTAGGTTTAATTGTAACTTAGGTTAGGATTTATTTTACAGGTAATTTTGTAATTATTTTAACTATTTTAGCTATTAAATAGTTCTTAACTATTTAATAGCTATTGTACCTGGTTAAAATAAATACAAAGTTGCCTGTAAAATAAATATTAATCTTAAAATAGCTACAATATATTTATAATTTATGTTGTAGCTATATTAGGGTTTATTTTACAGGTAAGTATTTAGCTTTAAATAGGAATAATTTATTTAATAAGAGTTAATTAATTTCGTTAGATTTAAATTATATTTAACTTAGGGGGGGTTTAATGTTAGGGTTAGACTTAGCTTTAGGGGTTAATACATTTATTAGAATAGAGGTGAGCTCCAGTCGGCAGATTAGGGGTTAATGTTTGAAGTTAGGTGTCGGCGATGTTAGGGAGGGCAGATTAGGGGTTAATACTATTTATTATAGGGTTAGTGAGGCGGATTAGGGGTTAATAACTTTATTATAATAGCGGTGCGGTCCGCTCGGCAGATTAGGGGTTTATAAGTGTAGGCAGGTGGAGGCGACGTTGTGGGGGGCAGATTAGGGGTAATAAATATAATATAGGGGTCGGCGGTGTTAGGGGCAGCAGATTAGGGGTACATAGCTATAATGTAGCTGGCGGCGGCGTGCGGACGGCAGATTAGGGGTTAATAAGTGTAGGTAGCTGGCGGCGACGTTGTGGGGGGCAGATTAGGGGTTAATAAATATAATATAGGGGTCGGCGGTGTTAGGGGCAGCAGATTAGGGGTACATAGGGATAACGTAGTTGGCGGCAGTGTACGGAGCGGAAGATTAGGGGTTAAACATTTTTTATAGAGTGGCGGCGATGTGGGAGGGCCTCGGTTTAGGGGTACATAGGTAGTTTATGGGTGTTAGTGTACTTTAGAGCACAGTAGTTAAGAGCTTTATAAACCGGCGTTAGCCCAGAAAGCTCTTAACTACTGACTTTTTTCTGCGGCTGGAGTTTTGTCGTTAGATTTCTAACGCTCACTTCAGCCACGACTCTAAATACCGGAGTTAGAAAGATCCCATTGAAAAGATAGGATACGCAATTGACGTAAGGGGATCTGCGGTATGGAAAAGTCGCGGCTGGAAAGTGAGCGTTAGACCCTTTCCTGACTGACTCCAAATACCGGCGGGAGCCTAAAACCAGCGTTAGGAGCCTCTAACGCTGGTTTTGACGGCTACCGCCAAACTCTAAATCTAGGCCTAAGAGATTGTGAATCATAATCTGCCTAAATTATAAGATGATATTCATATACTGAGAAGGAAGAAAGAGCCCGTAAAACTGTTCTGTTTATACTGTCTATAACAACCTTACCGCTAGATTTAGAGTTGAGCGGTAGCCGTCAAAACCAACGTAAGAGGCTCCTAACTCTGGTTTTTACCGCCCTCTGGTATTTGGAGTCAGTCAGGAAAGGGTCTAACGCTCACTTTACAGCCGCAACTTTTCCTTACCGCAGATCCCCCTACGCCATTTGCGTATCCTATCTTTTCAATGGGATCTTTCTAACGCCGGTATTTAGAGTCGTGGCTGAAGTGAGCGTTAGAAATCTAACGACAAAACTCCAGCCGCAGAAAAAAAACAGGAGTTAAGAGCTTTCTGGGCTAACGCCAGTTTATAAAGCTCTTAACTACTGTGCTCTAAAGTACACTAACACCCATAAACTACCTATGTACCCCTAAACCGAGGTCCCCCCACATCGCCGCCACTCTATTAAATTTTTTAACCCCTAATCTGCCGCTCCGTACACCGCCGCCAGCTATGTTATCCCTATGTACCCCTAATCTGCTGCCCCTAATACCGCCGACACCTATATTATATTTATTAACCCCTAATCTGCCCCCCCCCAACGTCGCCGCCACCTACCTACACTTATTAACCCCTAATCTGACGAGCGGGCCTCACCGCTACTATAATAAAGTTATTAACCCCTAATCCGCCTCACTCCCGCCTCAATAACCCTATAATAAATAGTATTAACCCCTAATCTGCCCTCCCTAACATCGCCGACACCTAACTTCAAGCTACTCTAATAAATTTTTTAACCCCTAAAGCTAATTCTAACCCTAACCCTAACGACCCCCTAAGTTAAATATAATTTTTATCTAACTAAATAAATTAACTCTTATTAAATAAATTATTCCTATTTAAAGCTAAATACTTACCTGTAAAATAAATCCTAATATAGCTACAATATAAATTAAAATTATATTATAGCTATTTTAGGATTAATATTTATTTTACAGGCAACTTTGTAATTATTTTAACCAGGTACAATAGCTATTAAATAGTTAATAACTATTTAATAGTTACCTAGTTAAAATAATTACAAAATTACCTGTAAAATAAATCCTAACCTAAGTTACAATTAAACCTAACACTACACTAGCAATAAATTAATTAAATAAAATACCTACAATTACCTACAATTAAACCTAACACTACACTATCAATATACAATACCTACAAATAAATACATTTAAATAAACTAACTAAAGTACAAAAAATAAAAAAGAACTGTTACAAAAAATAAAAAAATATTTACAAACATTAGAAAAATATTACAACAATTTTAAACTAATTACACCTACTCTAAGCCCCCTAATAAAATAACAAAGCCCCCCAAAATAAAAAAATGCCCTATCCTATTCTAAATTAAAAAAGTTCAAAGCTCTTTTACCTTACCAGCCCTTAAAAGGACCTTTTGTGGGGCATGCCCCAAAGAATTCAGCTCTTTTGCCTGTAAAAAAAACACATACAATACCCCCCCAACATTAAAACCCACCACCCACATACCCCTAATCTAACCCAAACCCCCCTTAAATAAACCTAACACTACCCCCCTGAAGATCTTCCTACCTTGTCTTCACCATGCCAGGTATCACCGATCGATCCAGAAGAGCCTCCGATGTCTTCATCCAAGCCAATCAGAATCAAGTTCAATCCGATTGGCTGATCCGATCAGCCAATCAGATTGAGCTCGCATTCTATTGGCTGTTCCGATCAGCCAATAGAATGCAAGCTCAATCTGATTGGCTGATCGGATTGAACTTGATTCTGATTGGCTGATTCCATCAGCCAATCAGAATTTTCCTACCTTAATTCTGATTGGCTGATAGAATCCTATCAGCCAATCG
Source organism: Bombina bombina (assembly GCF_027579735.1). Taxonomy (NCBI): domain Eukaryota; kingdom Metazoa; phylum Chordata; class Amphibia; order Anura; family Bombinatoridae; genus Bombina; species Bombina bombina. The sequence continues at coordinate 15,899,113 of NC_069506.1, forward strand.
GAATTCGAGGGACGCCATCTTGGATGACAAAGGTACCTGTAAAATAAATATAAATCCTAAAATAGCTACAATATAATTATAATTTATATTGTAGCTATATTAGGGTTTATTTTACAGGTAAGTATTTAGCTTTAAATAGGAATAATGTATTTAATAATAGTTAATTTATTTCGTTAGATTTAAATTATATTTAAGATAGGGGGGTGTTAGGGTTAGGGTTAGAATTAGCTTTAGGGGTTAAAAAATGTATTATAGTAGCGGTGAGCTCCGGTCGGCAGATTAGGGGTTAATGCTTGAAGTTAGGTGTCGGCGATGTTAGGGAGGGCAGATTAGGGGTTAATACTATTTATTATAGGGTTATTGAGGCGGGAGTGAGGCGGATTAGGGGTTAATAACTTTATTATAATAGCGGCGCGGTCCGGTCGGCAGATTAGGGGTTAATAAGTGTAGGCAGGTGGAGGCGACGTTGAGGTGGGCAGATTAGGGGTCAATAAATATAATATAGGGGTCGGCGGTGTTAGGGGCAGCAGATTAGGGGTACATAGCTATAATGTAGCTTGCGGTGGTGTACGGAGCGGCAGATTAGGGGTTAATAATAATATGCAGGGGTCAGCGATAGCGGGGGCGGCAGATTAGGGGTTAATAATTGTAATGTTAGGGGTGTTAAGACTCGGGGTTCATGTTAGGGTGTTAGGTGCAGACTTAGGAAGTGTTTCCGCATAGGAAACAATGGGGCTGCGTTAGGACCTGAACACTGCTTTTTTGCAGGTGTTAGTTTTTTTTTCAGCTCAAACAGCCCCATTGTTTTCTATTTGGGAATCGTGCACGAGCACGTTTTTGAAGCTGGCCGCGTCCGTAAGCACCGCTGGTATCGAGAGTTGCAGTGGCGTTAAATATGCTCTACGCTCCCTTTTTTTGAGCCTAACGCAGCCCTTCTGTGAACTCTAAATAACAGCGGTATTTAAAAGGTGCGGGGGAAAAAAAGCACGCGTAGCTAACGCACCCCTTTGGCCGCAGAACTCTAAATCTAGCCGTTAGTGATTCCATCTTTAAACTTGTGAAAAAAACATTGCTTAGTATTAAAGGGATATGAAACCCAATTTTTTTTCTTTCATGATTCAGATAGAGCAGCAATTTTACGCAACTTTCTAATTTATTCCTTTTATCAAATTTTCTTTGTTCTCTTGGTATCTTTATTTGACAAAGCAGAAATGTAAGCTTAGGAACCGGACCATTTTTGGTTAAACACCCTGGATAGCGCTTGCTGATTGGTGGCTAAATGTAGCCAGGTGCTGAACAAAAAAAATGGGCTGGCTCCTTAGCTTACATTCCTGCTTTTTCAAATAAAGATAGCAAGAGAATGAAGAAAAATTGATAATAGGAGTAAATTAGAAAATTGCATAAAATTGCTGTTCTTTCTGAATCATGAAAGAAAAAAATTGAGTTTTACCCAAAATAAAATGTAAACAACAACATCAATATGGTGTCAATTCCTGATTCTGTTCATATCTCTAATAACACAGGGGTTATTGATAACAGACAAGATTCACCTGCATCCCTAATGACTAATGTTACTCCATCCACAATCAATGTCCAAAGTGCTTGCGATTTGATTCATATTTTGCAGGGAGTACTAGGAGCAGCTGCTTTAACTTCAGACAAGCGGGCTACGTCGGTCACCATGACTTCAACGGACACAGCTATTCCAGGAACATCCAGGGAGCACGCAGAAGCTTCCACATCAGCATCAATACCCTATCCTGGACCTTCACCTGATGCTGGTTTGTCTGGACAGATCATTCCGGTTAACCATGATGAGTGTAATGTGTTTACTCATGATCAAGAATACTCTTCTGACTCCTCACACACAGATACTGACACTGATAGTGACACGACCTTAGGTTTGCAGGGGAAGGGTCAAAAGAAAATGTTCCGCATGATTAAAAAAATTTTAAGAGAGGGCGCAGGCGCATCAAAAAATAAAACTGGTTCAGACATTTTTCAGACCCCTCCAGGGGTGAACCCGCAGCCTGCTTTGGTTAACTTACCCCCCAACAGAGCGTTCTCTGAGAGAAGGGCAGCTCTATATGGCGATGCAATCCCAGGAGAAATGTATTCCTTACACGCCCATTTGCGCAAAAAAATTGTTAAAAGAATTAATCAGGGGAAGTTTATTAATATTTTTGATCTGTCTGTAGAAGTGTATAGGCAAAAGGAAAAAAGCACTGACGGGACAGGCCCTAAAACATTTAAGTGCCCAGACTCTTTTGACGAATGGCTGCAGTGTTTTAGGATTTTCTCTTCATGCTATTTAGATAAGTACCCTTCTCAGAATTTAGCTATATTAAAATACACCGACACCATACACTGGATACAGCGTAATCGTAGTGAAGGTGTGTGGAGAGAATATGACTCCGATAATCAATTGTGGCAGCGTATGGACCCCCAGGGGGTTGCCAATAATTCATCGGCGAATCAGCAGCCCTTTCGGAATTCCAGATTTAGAAAAAGGGGTAGTTCCTGTTGGGCATACCAAGAAAAGAAGTGTGATAAGGGCAGCGCATGCACTTTCAGACACTCCTGTAAATTCTGCTCAGGGTCACACCCGAGAAGTGACTGTCCTAAAAGAAAAGATAGTGGCAACGGCGGTAGGCCCTCTAATTCACTCATGGGACAGAAGGGCGGACACCCCGGTGAAGGTTCACGCGCTTAAACCCTGGTTGCTGGCCTATTCAGACCAGGACACAGCCAGAATGTTATGGGAGGGGTTTTCATTTGGTTTTAAAATTCCAATTTTTCAACAAGTTAAGGGGTTTCAAAGAAACTTAATTTCAGCATACCAGCATCATGAAGTGGTATTAGAAATTTTTTTGTAAAGAAGTGTCCATGGGCCGCATGGCTGGGCTATTTTCTTCGCCCCCACTTCCAAATTTGACAATTTCACCTCTAGGGGTGGTTCCCAAGAAGGACTCTGGGAAATTTTGCCTGATACAGCACCTTTCATACCCAAAAGGTAGCTCGGTTAACGACGCTATCGACCCCCAGCTTAGCTCTGTGCGGTATCAATCATTTGATAGTGCATTAAACCTGGTTCGACGGGCAGGGAGAGGTGCTCTATTGGTGAAGTTAGACATCGAGTCCGCCTTCCGTTTATTGCCACTTCACCCGTCTGTGTTCCCGCTCATGGAGTGCAAGTTTCAGGGTTTGTACTATGTGGATCGTTGTCTGCCTATGGGCTGCTCCCTATCATGTGCCCTCTTTGAGGCCTTTAGCACCTTTTTGCACTGGGTAGTGGCCTGTTGTGCAGGCAGCGATTCAATAGCACATTACCTTGATGATTTCCTTCTGGTTGGGAGGGCAGAGTCAGGTGAATGCTTAAGGTTAATGAACAACATGCGCGGAATTATGTCCCAGTTTGGGGTACCTCTGGAATAGGACAAAACACAAGGTCCCACGTCGTGCTTGGTCTTTCTGGGCATTGAAATAGACACAGCGGCGATGGTTTGTAGATTACCCACTGAAAAAATTAAGGCTATGTTGGAAGCGGTTCGAGCGGCTGTTTCCAAAGGTTTTCTGTTGCTGAAACAGTTGCAATCCTTGCTACGACTCCTCAACTTTGCTTGTAGAGTCATCCCCATGGGTAGGACCTTTAACCATAGGTTAGAAAGACAAATTAGTGGCAGAGAAAAACCTACTCAAAGAATCACACTCACAGCTGATCTTGCAGATCTGCGAGTTTGGGAGATTTTTCTACATAGGTTTAATGGGGTGCGAGTTTGGCACTCAGAAACAATCTCCAGTCAACTCTTGCACCTCTTCATGGACGCGGCAGGGTCACACGCTATGGGGCTTACTTCCAGGGGGAGTGGAGTGCGGAGCGCTGGCCGGGAACTTGGTCTGCTCTGGGCCTTACCTGCAACTTCCCCATAGTCCTGTCAATTGAACTCTGGGGTAGGAAATTTTTAAACAAGACAATCGTTTTCTGGACGGACAACACCAGTGTCGTATACATGATTAATAACCTGTCAGCCACTTCAGGGGTGGTAGTGACTTTGCTGCGACACTTGGTGCTGCGTTGTCTGGAACTCAATATACAGTTCCAAGCAAGACACGTTCCCGGAGTTAATAACGTAGTGGCCCCATCCACGTGGCACACTTATTTGAAACTATGGAATGAATGGGACCAGTTCTGTCTGTCCAGGGGCGTAGAAGCTGCCTGAGGGAATCAATCATCTTTGTGTGACTGGTTAGTGAATCTTCACACCTTAGGCGCTCGTCAGGGAGCCATCCAATCAAAATTGGCTGCTTTGTCATTTTTTTACCAGGCATTGAATTTACCAGACCCCACAAACTCATTTTTCATTCGGCAGGTAGTTAAAGGGTGGGGTAGGGTCCAGCCTCGGAAGATTGACGCTCGCGAGCCCATCACCGAAGAGCGACTTGATAGGCTGGTACATGTGCTTGATAGCACCTGCTCCTCCCCATTTGAGGTCCTTCTGTTTAAAGCCGCTTTTGTGCTGGCTTTTGCTGCGGCCCTCCGCGTAAGTGAGTTAGTCGCCCCCTCTAAACAGACAGTAGGATTGGGAGTTCAGCTGAAGCACATTAGAGCTGTGGTTGACTCCCTCCTGCTATTTATCCCACGCTCAAAAACAGACCAGTCAGGTAGAGGCACTTGGCTCCACATTGCATCTAGGCCGGGCAGGGTTTCATGTCCTATAGCTGTAATCAACGCTTACTTGTCTTGTAGACCCCAGTTGTCAGGTCAGTTTTTAATTCACGATGACGGGAAATCTCTCTCCAAATTCCAATTTAGCAGGGTCTTGAAGCAAGCAGCACTCAAAGCAGGCCTAAGTAACAGGAAAATTGAGCCTCACTCATTTCGCATCGGGGCAGCAATGCAAGCAGCGATCATAGGCCATTCAGGCGATGACATTAAGCGTTTGGGGGAGTGGCGATCCAAGTGCTTTAAAAAATATGTTCGACCACTTGTTTGATTTACATTTGTGTGTACGCATACTAAATTGTTTTTCTCCACAGAAGAACACCCCGGAGTGAAGCGCATATGGATTGTGGGTCACTCCTTCATCCACTGGGCCTCCATTCGATGCTCCTCCCACCCATTGGGACAGAATTTAGGGTTCCCCTCACACAAAGCCTCTGTTAGGTGGTTAGGGAATAGGGAAATGTGCTGGCCTAAACTTGCTGAGGTGATCTCTGGGGCCCTCTTAAGATGGGGGAAACCTCATCTCCTTGTCCTTCATCTGGGGGGTAATGATGTGGGGTCCGTCCCATAACTCCAATTGATTAAAATTATGCAGTCAGATATCACCTGGCTGCATACGCATATCCCGGGAGTAGTTGTAGGGTGGTCAAACATAGTTCCCCGCCTTCATTAGAGGCATATGTCGGCCCATACGGCGGCATACAGAATTAGAAAAAAATTGAATGCCTCAATGTCAAAAACCATCACAGGGTATGGTGGCTTCGTGGTACGGCACAAAGCCATCTCAGCCGACAGAACTGAACTCTACAGAAGGGATAGGGTTCATTTATCAGATGTAGGGCTAGATCTGTTTATTAAGGACATCAAGAGAGCTATTTCACCCTTTCTGTAAGTCAGGTTGCGGTGGTGGTGGCAAGAGCATTGGTAATGCTTCCTTGTGGCGGGAGGTCTCGGCCCTGTTGGCAGGAAAAGGTTGCTAGGGGTGAGTGATGACCAGAAAGGGGAGGGGCGGTAGGCCTAATGTGCACGTGAGGTAACCCCCCTCTCTCCCCATTGGGGGATGGTCACATGATCTCTGCAACCCCTCAGCGTCATTTCCTTTTTGAGCAGAGACCCCTCTGCTGCTTGTTTCCGTTGGGCCATTGATCTCCTTGCTGTTCTGGGCCTTATTTAGCTCTATGCCGCCATTTTTGTTTCTGTTGGCTAAAAATAAAGTTAAAAGTTTAATAAAAATTTGACCTGTGACGGTCAAAATTTTACCACTACGAAGTTGTCTGTCTTTATTTATTATTGCACATGTTTTAAGTTATATTTAGGTAAGTTAAAGTTAAAGTGTGTTCCCTTTTCTCCTGGAAACACCCCAATAAGCAATTAATCCCTTATAAAAAAGCTTAGAAAAAGAAGGGAAAAAAAAGTTTCTCTGAAGATCTGACTCAGTAAAATGGGGTTCTTGTGGTTATATAAAACACATGGCGTTTCAGCCCACCTGCCTCTTTGTCAAGTTAATTAGCAAACACTAGATGTCAAAAAAACAACTCACATCAATCCAAAAACAACGAATCAGGGGTCTTAGTATACAAAAGGGGCGGGATTAAAATAACGTCAATCCTTCTACCACTACCATCCTAAGGAATATGTAAGAAGAGAAAAGGTACCTCATAAGATGAAAATGTTCAATTATATATTAATACAAAAGGCAACTCTCAGACCATCTTCAGAAAGTGCAAACCAGGCACCCACCAACACTCTCTGGCACTGGACACTCCGACATTAAACGCTAAATACATGGTGTCACCATGTTGAAATCTTGCTTTTATCATATTCCATAACTGATGTGTTTGCAAATGTGCGGTAACTCTTGCAGTGAAACCTAGGTTCTAATATGGCAGTGCCCATGATTAGAGAGATGCATGAAATTTATTAAAAACATACTTAAAGGGACATTAAAAAATTAACTCATTTGGATAATTCAATTAAAATCTTTTAACACAAACATTTGTTTACATAGAAGTGTGTGTATATACTGTATATATATATATATATATATATATAAATAAATACATATATAAATATATATATATATATATATATATATATATAAAAATAAATATACTATATATATATATATATATATATATATATATAGATATATACATACACACACATATACACTTGGACTCTCAGACTGGACTGGGAACACATCCTATGACCTTGCAACATGCACAACCCTGGGTGCTCAATAGCAATCACAGGTAGCTACTAGCAGGACCATCCCCAGAGTCACAGGCAGTTAACCCATGGAGAGACCTTGAGGTAATACCTGGGCTTGTTCCATTTGGCCAGATGCAGTAACTAACGCTTCCATTTTTGCTTTTATTCTTAGCTGAGAGCTTGCAAGCGAGTGCTGGACTTCCTCTGCGTGTTGTATTAATTTGTTTTGTAATTTTCCCTATGGGCCTTGCACCCAGACTTGTCTGGGGTTAACTGCCTGAGGACGATACAGCTACCTGTGAGTTTCAAGGGCTGTGCATGTTGCAGGGTCATGGGATGTGTACCCAGTCTGATAGTGCAGTCCCCTTCCGTGTTTTATCCCCTTAATGACAAGTGACGTACCAGGTACGTCCTGCAAAAACTTGCAGTTAGTGACAATGGACGTACCTGGTACGTCACTTGTCTAAGAGAGTGCTGGAAGCGATCGCAATCGCTTCCAGCAGCTCTCAGGGTATTGCAGTGATGCCTCGATATTGAGGCATCCTGCAATACCCTTAGAAAGCATCCGATGCAGAGAGAGCCACTCTGTGGCCCTCTCTGCACCGGTAGCGATGCGGCCGGTTCGTTGGTGGGTGGGAGCGCAACTGGGAGGCGGGTGGGCGGCCCATCGCTACCCGGCATCCGGCTCCTGTTAGTGCAATGTGCACGCCGGGTGCCGGGAGCGTGCGGGGGCGCGCGTGCGCGTGCGCGCGCACGCCCGCGATCACCTACCCACACTGACACCAATGAGTGGGAAGAGGGGGGGAAATATATATATATGAGGATCTGGGAGGGGGAGGGGGTTGGGGTATTGTGGGGGGCTGCTACACTACAGAAAAAAATAAATTAGTAATAAAAAATAATTAAAAACACTTTTTTGGGGGGCAAATTGGGTACTGGCAGACAGCTGCCAGTACCCAAGATGGCGGCAATTAGGTAGGGGAGAGGGTTAGATTGCTGGGGGGGGGATCATGGAGGTTGGGGCTAAGGCAGGAGTCCATCACAGCTAAAACATTTTATTTTTTTTTATTAAAAAAAATAAAAACTCCTTTTATTTAGTACTGGCAGACTTTCTGCCAGTACTTAAGATGGCGGGGACAATTGTGGGGTGGGGGAGGGAAGAGAACTGTTTGGGAGGGATCAGGGGGTGGGATGTGTCAGGTGAAAGGCTGATCTCTACCCTAAAGCTAAAATTAACCCTGCAAGCTCCCTACAAGCTACCTAATTTAACCCCTTAACTGCTGGGCATAATTTACGTGTGGTGCGCAGCAGCATTTAGCGGCCTTCTACTTACCAAAAAGCAACCACAAAGCCATATAAGTCTGCTATTTCTGAACAAAGGGGATCCCAAAGAAGCATTTACAACCATTTGTGCCTTAATTGCAGAAGCTGTTTGTAAATAATTTCAGTGGGAAACCTAAAGTTTGTGACAAAATTTGTGAAAAAGTGAACTTTTTTTTTATTTGATGACATTTGGCGGTGAAATGGTGGCATGAAATATACCAAAATGGGCCTAGATCAATACTTTGGGTTGTCTTCTAAAAAAAAATATATACATGTCAAGGGATATTCAGGTATTCCTGACAGATATCAGGGTTCCAATGTAACTAGCGCTAATTTTGAAAAAAAGTTGTTTGGAAATAGCAAAGTGCTACTTGTATTTATGGCCCTATAACTTGCAAAAAAAGTAAAGAACATGTAAACATTGGGTATTTCTAAACTCAGGACAAAATTTAGAAACTATTTAGCATAGGTGTTTTTTGGTGATTGTAGATGTGTAACAGATTTTGGGGGTCAAAGTTAGAAAAAGTGTGTTTTTTTTAATTTTTTCCTCATATTTTATATTTTTTTTTATAGGAAATTATAAGATATGATGAAAATAATGGTATCCTTAGAAAGTCCATTTAATGGCGAGAAAAACGGTATATAATATGTATGGGTACAGTAAATGAGTAAGAGGAAAATTACAGCTAAACACAAACACTGCAGAAATGTAAAAATAGCCATTGTCATTAAGGGTAAGAAAATTGAAAAATGGTCCGGTCATTAAGGGGTTATATATATAAACCAAAATTCATTAAAAATATGGGGGGAGATAAAAAACTGAAATTAAAATCCTCCATTTTAATTAATTTCAGTTTTTTATTTCCCCCCATATTTTTAATGAATTTTGGTTTAACCATGAAAATAGCTTTACCAATGCAGCAACCAGAAATCTATCTCCTACTGATGAGTTCCAAAAAGAACGAAACAGGCTGTCTAGTGAGTGATTTCTGGTTTTCTGTCATAATCCTGTTTAAAAGGATCGCTGTGTCAAAACAGTAATTTTGAAGAAAAAAAAAATAAAACTGAGAATTTGCATATCTAATTTGCATATCTTACCCATAATTCTCTTGTGCATTGGAAACATTGTATATTAAGAATTTCTGGGGAAAAGCAAGCGGGGATACTTGCCTAGTAGTGATGTCACGAACAGTTCGCCGGAGAACAGTTCCCGGCGATCTTAGCTTGTTCGCGTTCACCGCGGCAGGCGAACATATGCGATGTTCGATCCGCCCCCTATTCGTCATCATTGAGGAAAATTTGACCCTGTATCTCACAGTCTGCAGACACATTTCAGCCAATCAGCAGCAGACACTCCCTCTCAGACCCTCCCAGCTCCTGGTCAGCAGCCATTTTAGATTCATTACGATCCTGCATTCTTAGTGAGAGGAGGTTTAGTGCTGCTGCTGGTGAATTTATAGGGAAATAGATAGCTAGGCTAGTGTATTCAGTGTCCACTACAGTCCTGAAGGACTCATCTAATCTCTGCTGTAAGGACAGCACCCCAAAAAGCCCTTTTTAGGGCTAGAACTTCAGCCCAAAAAGCCCTTTTTAGGGCTAGAACTTCAGTCATTTTTTTTGTTTTTTTTGGTAAATTTATTTGCATTTGCCTGGCTGTCATCCTGTGTGTGAGGCTCACAGCATATACTGTGATTAATTCTTCTGTGCCACCACTTATATCTGGTTAACATTAGTGTAAATTTAAAAAAAAAAAACAATTTACATCATTTTGCTAGTGTAATCTAATTTCATTTTCCATCAGGCCTGTGTGTCAGGCCCACACCATATACTTTGATTAATTTCTCTGTGCCACCACTTATATCTGGTTAGTGTAAATTAAAAAACAACAACTTTTACATCATTTTGCTAGTGTAATCTAATTTCATTTTCCATCAGGCCTGTGTGTCAGGCCCACAGCATATACTGTGATTAATTGCTCTGTCCCACCACTGATATCTGGTGTAAAATTAGTGTAAATTTTAAAAAAAAACTTTTACATCAGTTTGCTAGTGTAATCTAATTTCATTTTCCATCAGGCCTGTGTGTCAGGCCCACAGCATATACTGTGCCTAATTGCTCTGTTTTCCACCACTTATATCTGGTGTAACATTAGTGTAAATTTAAAAAAAAAAAACTTTTACATCAGTCTGCTATTGTTATTTAATTTTTGTTGCCAGGCCAGCGTGCTCCTAGTGCCAGCCTGTGTGTCAGGCTCCCAGCATATACTGTGCCTACTTCCATCCTCAGTGCCACCACTCCTATCTAGTGTAACATTAGTGTATCTTTTTAAAAAAAAAAAAACTTTTACATCAGTCTTCTAGTGTTATTTAATTTTAGTTGCCAGGCCAGCCTGCCACTAGTGCCAGCCTGTGTGTCAGGCTCCCAGCATATACTGTGCCAACTTCCATCCTCAGTGCCATCACTCATATCTGGTGTAACATTAGTGTAACTTTTTAAAAAAATTAGCTATTTATCTATCAAATCTATCTAATCGTATCTATCAAATGTATATTGCATCTATTGATCTATGCAATTCGTATCTATCAAATGTATATTGCATCTATTGATCAATGTAATTTGTATCTATTAAATGTATATTGCATCTTTTGATCTATGTAATTCGTATCTATCAAATGTAAATTGCATCTTTTGATCTATGTAATTCGTATCTATCAAATGAATATTGCATCTTTTGATCTATGTAATTGGTATCTATCAAATGTATATTGCATCTATTGATCTATTTAATCTATGGATCTATCTATCAAATCTATCGATCTCGTGGCCGGACTGTTTTGTGACAGCAACTTGTGTTTCGGCCAAATTTGAATTCGGAGGACAGACCAAGCATCTTCTTCCATTTCCCTGTTTCGAAAATCAAGGCCATATAGACCTCCACCGATAGGGGGAGTAACAGGTATTAAACTGCTAAGAATAGTACTACTAAGTACTTAACACACCACGGGTCCCAGTCCCAGACCGCACGTCTTGTAATACTCTGTCATTGAAATTATATATCTATCAAATCTATCTATTTATCTATCGAATCTATCTATCTATCTAATCTATATAACTATCAATCGTATCTATCAAATATATATTGCATCTATCGATCTCTGTATTTCTTATCTATCAAATGTATATTGCATCTTTTGATCTGCCTTGCTGCTCCTTTCAGGCAGGCCAGCTCTTTGCATACAGGCCCACAGACTCTGTAACAGATCTCTCTTGCAGGGAGAGGTGCAGCCAGAATGCAGGGTCAGAACCTCTGCAACTGGTATACTCTATTGTGCAAAAGGAAGTAACCTAACCATGGGTGCCAGACCGCACGTCTTTGTAATTCGCAGTCTGTGCAATTATATATCTTTCAAATTAGCTATTTATCTATCAAATCTATCTAATCGTATCTATCAAATGTATATTGCATCTATTGATCAATGTAATTCGTATCTATCAAATGTATATTGCATCTATTGATCGATGTAATTCGTATCTATCAAATGTATATTGCATCTATTGATCGATGTAATTCGTATCTATCAAATGTATATTGCATCTATTGATCGATGTAATTGGTATCTATCAAATGTAAATTGCATCTTTTGATCTATGTAATTCGTATCTATCAAATGTATATTGCATCTTTTGATCTATGTAATTGGTATCTATCAAATGTATATTGCATCTATTGATCTATGTAATCTATGGATCTATCTATCAAATCTATCGATATCGTGGCCGGACTGTTTTGTGACAGCCACTTGTGTTTCGGCTGTCATGTTCAGAAACGGCAACAGATGATTGGCTAGGTCGTGAAACCTACTGATTGTGCAGCCAGAATGCAGATTCAGAAGCTTTGCAACTGGTATACCGGAAAGAATCAGACAGGACTACCTGTTCCAGAAGGAACTACTACTATTGCTTTATTTCCCTCAGGACTAGCTTTTACAAACACACTCCTTAAAATCGTATCTATCACATGTATATTGCATCTATTGATCTATGCAATTTGTATCTATCACATGTATATTGCATCTATTGATCTATGCAATTTGTATCTATCACATGTATATTGCATCTTTTGATCCATGTAATTCGTATCTATCAAATGTAAATTGCATCTTTTGATTGATGTAATTGGTATCTATCAAATGTATATTGCATCTTTTGATCTATGTAATTGGTATCTATCAAATGTATATTGCATCTATTGATCTATGCAATTCGTATCTATCAAATGTATATTGCATCTATTGATCTATGTAATTCATATCTATCAAATGTATATTACATCTATTGATCTATGTAATTCGTATCTATCAAATGTATATTGCATCTTTTGATCTATGTAATTCGTATCTATCAAATGTATATTGCATCTTTTGATCTATGTAATTCATATCTATCAAATGTATATTGCATCTATTGATCTATGTAATTCGTATCTATCAAATGTATATTGCATCTTTTGATCTATGTAATTCGTATCTATCAAATGTAAATTGCATCTTTTGATCGATGTAATTGGTATCTATCAAATGTATATTGCATCTTTTGATCTATGTAATTGGTATCTATCAAATGTATATTGCATCTATTGATCTATGCAATTCGTATCTATCAAATGTATATTGCATCTATTGATCTATGTAATTTGTATCTATCAAATGTATATTGCATCTATTGATCTATGTAATTCGTATCTATCAAATGTATATTGCATCTATTGATGTAATTCGTATCTATCAAATGTATATTGCATCTTTTGATCCATGTAATTCGTATCTATCAAATGTATATTGCATCTTTTGATCTATGTAATTCGTATCTATCAAATGTATATTGCATCTTTTGATCTATGTAATTGGTATCTATCAAATGTAAATTGCATCTTTTGATCTATGTAATTCGTATCTATCAAATGTATATTGCATCTTTTGATCTATGTAATTGGTATCTATCAAATGTATATTGCATCTATTGATCTATGCAATTTGTATCTATCAAATGTATATTGCATCTATTGATCTATGTAATTCGAATCTATCAAATGTATATTGCATCTATTGATCTATGTAATTCGTATCTATCAAATGTATATTGCATCTTTTGATCTATGTAATTCGTATCTATCAAATGTATATTGCATCTATTGATCTATGTAATTCGTATCTATCAAATGTATATTGCATCTTTTGATCTATGTAATTCGTATCTATCAAATGTAAATTGCATCTTTTGATCTATGTAATCTATGGATCTATCTATCAAATCTATCGATCTCGTGGTTGTGCAAATGGACTGTTTGCGGTTGTTTGCGGTGCGTTAAACGGGGAGTTTGGTCTGTCACTGTGAAGCGGGCGTAACCCTTACACTACCTGATCGATACAACATCATACCTGATGTTTTAAAGCACGTTATTCCAAACAATTTAGGAATGTTAGGTGATTTATGCCCTTAATGGATTGGAAAACCAGACTCTGCCTATTGAAGTCTATGGCGGTTCGCCTGGTTCACCGGTTCGCTGACATTTGCGGAAGTTCGCGTTCGCTGTTCGCGAACGCAAAATTTTAGGTTCGCGACATTACTATTGCCTAGATGTACTAATTTCCTATGCAAATATTTACATTGATTTATATATATATATATATGTGTGTGTGTGTATATATATATATATATGTGTGTGTGTGTGTATATATATATATATATGTAAACAGTTGCTCCTGATAATAGAATTTCTAAAATGTTTTTACCTCAGGTGAGAAACCAAAAATATCTAGTGAGGCCGCTCATGGGAAAAGCTTCAATGCCAGAGGGAGAACATTATCTGATGGAAGGTATCTATCAAATGTAAATTGCATCTTTTGATCGATGTAATTGGTATCTATCAAATGTATATTGCATCTTTTGATCTATGTAATTGGTATCTATCAAATGTATATTGCATCTATTGATCTATGCAATTCGTATCTATCAAATGTATATTGCATCTATTGATCTATGTAATTTGTATCTATCAAATGTATATTGCATCTATTGATCTATGTAATTCGTATCTATCAAATGTATATTGCATCTATTGATGTAATTCGTATCTATCAAATGTATATTGCATCTTTTGATCCATGTAATTCGTATCTATCAAATGTATATTGCATCTTTTGATCTATGTAATTCGTATCTATCAAATGTATATTGCATCTTTTGATCTATGTAATTGGTATCTATCAAATGTAAATTGCATCTTTTGATCTATGTAATTCGTATCTATCAAATGTATATTGCATCTTTTGATCTATGTAATTGGTATCTATCAAATGTATATTGCATCTATTGATCTATGCAATTTGTATCTATCAAATGTATATTGCATCTATTGATCTATGTAATTCGAATCTATCAAATGTATATTGCATCTATTGATCTATGTAATTCGTATCTATCAAATGTATATTGCATCTTTTTATCTATGTAATTCGTATCTATCAAATGTATATTGCATCTATTGATCTATGTAATTCGTATCTATCAAATGTATATTGCATCTTTTGATCTATGTAATTCGTATCTATCAAATGTAAATTGCATCTTTTGATCTATGTAATCTATGGATCTATCTATCAAATCTATCGATCTCGTGGTTGTGCAAATGGACTGTTTGCGGTTGTTTGCGGTGCGTTAAACGGGGAGTTTGGTCTGTCACTGTGAAGCGGGCGTAACCCTTACACTACCTGATCGATACAACATCATACCTGATGTTTTAAAGCACGTTATTCCAAACAATTTAGGAATGTTAGGTGATTTATGCCCTTAATGGATTGGAAAACCAGACTCTGCCTATTGAAGTCTATGGCGGTTCGCCCGGTTCACCGGTTCGCTGACATTTGCGGAAGTTCGCGTTCGCTGTTCGCGAACGCAAAATTTTAGGTTCGCGACATTACTATTGCCTAGATGTACTAATTTCCTATGCAAATATTTACATTGATTTATATATATATATATGTGTGTGTGTGTATATATATATATATATATGTGTGTGTGTGTGTATATATATATATATATGTAAACAGTTGCTCCTGATAATAGAATTTCTAAAATGTTTTTACCTCAGGTGAGAAACCAAAAATATCTAGTGAGGCCGCTCATGGGAAAAGCTTCAATGCCAGAGGGAGAACATTCATCGCTTGCTGCTTCTGTTTGTTTAGTTTTCAGTCTTTGTGCGATATCTTCTTGTCTCACCCTCTTCTGAACATTCTAAGAGTTCTGAACATAACAAAATGCCATTGTTATTGGCCCTGGGCAAACCGGTGCTGCAGGGTTTAAATTAAACGTTTTTTGTATATTAGAAGACCTTTTTTCCTTACACATAAAGGGAACTGAAACCCAAAACAATTATTTCCTGGTTTAGGTAGAACAAACAAATTTCCAGTTTACGTCTATTATCAAATTTGCTTCATTCTCTTGGTGTCATTTGTTGAAGGAGCATCAATGCACTACTGGTTTCTAACTGAACACATGGGGGAGCCAATGATCATTGGTATATATATATGCAGCCACCAATCAGCAGCTAGAACCTAGGCTGCTTCTGAGCTTACCTAGATAAAGCTTTCAGCAAAGGATAACAAGAGAAGGAAGCAAACTAAATAATATAAGTAAATTGGAAAGTTGTTTAATATTGTATGCTCTGTTGGAATCATGAATGTCTAATTATGACTTTACTGTACCTTTAACGTGCCAGTTCTGTTCCGGACTCACTAAGAGGAGGTTTAGCTTGGCTGCTCCCAGAATCCTCTCCTTTAGCGCATGCTCTGGGAGCCGCCTCTCTTAGCCTCTTGTTAGCGCTGCTGGGGCGCTGTGAAGAAGAGGAGCAGGTTAGCTTGGCTCTCCAGTGCGCTTAGGAATTATTTACAGGTATCTAATGAATAATGCTGAATTCATTCAGATTTTCATCTATTTAAAATTAGGTAAATATCCATCTTTCGGTAAGGAATGTGCACTCATAATTAAACAAATGCTCTTGTCTAGTTATTATAGCTTAAAATTTTTCTTTGGAGCATTTTTGCAAACAAAAATATTTTGCATATATGATGCACATATAAAATCTGACTTTTATGTTCCTTTTAGAGATATGAATCTCAAAATTAACAAAGCAAAGGATTTAATCTTTTTTTTTAATTATTTCAAACTAAAACTATAAATAATACAAGACTTCTGAAAAAGACATGTATATTCATTTTAAGTAACAATAGAAAAGACATCAAAGGAGGAAAGTTAAAACTTAACCTTTATTCAATCAATAAAGTAAAATATATCCAAAGATTTGCAGTCAAAGAAGCCAGCAGGCCCTATGTAGACCAACAGCTTACGCGTTTCGTGCCGCACCTCAGCACTTTGTCAGAGCTATCAAAAATGTGCGTTCAATCTATATGTATACAAAACAGTCCTTTTTCATTAAAAAGTGAATAGTCAGTGCACATGCTTTGTTTGTTCTGTATTTTACATGGTTGCATATATGATTTTATATAGAGAAGCATAAACAATGACATAAAAAAGGACATAAGAAAACATAGGAAGATGAATGAATAAGTTGTAAAAACTTTCATACATTGAAATCAATTAAATATATTTGCTTATCTGATGGATGGTGACAACTAGATATCTCTGCTTATCTGATGGGTGTTGACAACAAGATATAAGTCTGCTTATCGGATGGGTGATGACAACTAGATATAAGTCTGCTTATCTGATGGAAGGTGACAACAAGATATGTCTGCTTATCTTTTTTTTTTTTTTTTTTTTTCTTTTTTTTTTTTTCAAGAAAAAACACAAACAGCAAATTTCAACAAAACTTGATACAAAAAAGACACTTCATATTCCATATATATAGAAAAACACTGCATACGAAAAAAAAACAAGTTATACCGCCACTTCACAATTGTCCCTAGCCATGTTTCATCTAGCATCTGGACAAAAAATCTTCAATCCTTCCCTTTTTAGATATATTAACACCACAATGCTTGCCCCGCATTGCAAGGTTGAATCTTTATAACGAATCGGAAAAAAAAAAAAAAAAAAAAAAAGGAACCAGTAGAAAATAAATGGTAGAAGAGGTCCCCTCTATCCTCACACCCCCCCCCCCCACACCCTCCTCAACACCCTCCCTGAGCCAAGCCCCCGGGAAATGTCCAGCAAGTACTTGCAATTGGACATAGGTGTTTTCCCTAAATGGTTTAACTAACATTATCTGTATCGGGCGTGGGCAAGATAAAATAAATGTCTTCCAGTGTCTAAAAAATATTGCAAGACGGTCATCAGCTGGGTTTTGCAGATTATATTGCTCCGAAATAACTTGGGTGACTAGTGCTTTTTTTAACTCTTTCAGGGTGGGAGCAGTTTTAGCCTTCCAGGATCTCAATATTAAGATACGGCCCAATAATATAATCATATTAATTAATTTAGTCCCGCGCTGGGCGTTTTGAGCCAAAAAAAATATTTCCAAAGGGTGGATCTCATAGTCCACCTTGAGAGTTACTTTCATCCAATAAAAAATTTTCGCCCAAAACTGGGCAATCTTTGGGCAGGACCAAAAACAATGGAATAAGTCTGCACAGGGGGCGCTGCAACGCGTACATACTTTTCGGGTCTTATACCATCTAGACAAACTATCTGGTGTTAAATAGGCCATAAGAGATAGTTTGATCTGTGATTCCCTCCATGAAGTTAAAATCCAGCTTTTCTGAATTACTTTGAAGGAATTTGTTACCACTGAGCGTTCTATCTCTGGGAATATTTTATTCCATCTTTGGACTATATATTCTACCTGTATTTCGGAGGGCTTTTGATTAAATAAAGCGTAGAATGGGCCAATTGAATAATACCCTATCTTAAATAGTTTAATCCTAGTTTGGATCTGCCGGAGTGCCCAATCAAAACCGTATCTTTGCTTTAGCTCAGCTATCAGATGTCTTACCTGTAAAAAGGCGTAAAAGTCTTTATTTGTAAGCCCAAATTGGGCACTTAAATCACGAAACGGAACCGGAATGCGATCTTTATCTGCTATTTGGCTAACATAAACTAACCCCTTAGCAGTCCAATCTCTAAAAACTTTATCTGACAACCCTGGCGGAAAAATCGGATTGCCAATAATTGGTAAGTAGTCAGAGACATATGGAGAGCAATCGATTATCCCACATAATTTTTGCCACGCTGCAATTATATATCTGAATGTAATTAACGAAAAAACCGTCGAAGGTAACAAAGTGATTGGGCAGTGGAGAATAGCAGCTAAACCAAACGGGGCTATCAAAGAGGTCTCCCAAGTCGAAGCAGCTACTTGATCTTGTTCTGTTAGCCAGTCTACGGCAATCTTAACCCGAGATGCTAAACTATACAGCTGCATATTCGGAAGGTTGAGACCTGCCGCATCTTTGTTATTCATTAATCTGGCGACTGAGATACGCACATTTGCGCCTTCCATATGAAATTCGAACACGCTTTATTATATTTAATTATATCTGTCTTATGTATCGGCATAGGGATGTTTTGAATAAGATAAAACAATTTTAGAAAAATAATAGTTTTTATAAGCGTTACTCTGGCAGTTAATGAGATGGGTAAATTAAACCATCCTTCCATTTTTTTCTTAGACTCTAAAAAACAGTTGGCAAAATTCAACTTATACCACTCCTCTGGATTCGCACTGTTTTATACCTAAATATGATATCTGAGATGTTTCTCTGAACGGGTACTTAATATTTTGTTCTCTTTTGTTTATCCACAGAAGTTCGGATTTTGAAATGTTAATTTTATAGCCAGAAATTGCCCCGAAAGTTTCAAACATATATAGAACAAGGGGAAGCGTTTTCCTGGTGTTATTCAGACATAGAAGTATGTCATCTGCATACATTAATATTCTCAATTTCTGGTCACCTATCCGGATTCCGTCCAATTGTTGACGGAACCAGATCGCTAATGGCTCAAGTGAGAGATTAAAAAGCAGTGGGGATAGTGGGCATCCCTGTCGCGTACCCCTTTGTAGCACTAAACGTTGTGATAGCTCTCCGTTAACAAGCAACGATGAGTTAGGGGCGGAATAAACTATACGGATAAATTCATATAACTGCCCCGTCAGTCCAAACTGTTCTAGCGAGAGAAATAAATGTCTGCTTATCTGATGGGCGGTGACAACAAGATATAAGTCTGCTTATCTGATGGACGGTGACAACAAGATATAAGTCTGCTTATCTGATGGAAGGTGACAACTAGATATAAGTCTGCTTATCTGATGGATGGTGACAACTAGATATAAGTCTGCTTATCTGATGGATGGTGACAACTAGATATAAGTCTGCTTATCTGATGGATGGTGACAACTAGATATAAGTCTGCTTATCTGATGGAAGGTGACAACTAGATATAAGTCTGCTTATCTGATGGATGGTGACAACTAGATATAAGTCTGCTTATCTGATGGATGGTGACAACTAGATATAAGTCTGCTTATCTGATGGAAGGTGAGAACAAGATATAAGTCTGCTTATCTGATGGATGTTGACAACTAGATATAAGTCTGCTTATCTGATGAGTGGTGACAATTAGATATAAGTCTGCTTATCTGATGGGTGGTGACAACTAGATATGTCTGCTTATCTGATGGAAGGTGACAACTAGATATAGGTCTGTTTATATGATGGAAGGTGACAACTAGATATAAGTCTGCTTATCTGATGGGTGGTGACAACAAGATATAAGTCTGCTTATCTGATGGATGTTGACAACTAGATATAAGTCTTCTTATCTGATGGAAGGTGACAACTAGATATAAGTCTGCTCATCTGATGGAAGGTGACAACTAGATATAAGTCTGCTTATCTGATGGGTGGTGACAACAAGATATACGTCTGCTTATCTGATGGATGTTGACAACTAGATATAAGTCTGCTTATCTGATGGGTGGTGACAACTAGATATAAGTCTGCTTATCTGATGGGTGGTGACAACTAGATACAAGTCTGCTTATCTGATGGATGGTGACAACTAGATATAAGTCTGTTTATCTGATGGAAGGTGACAACTAGATGTAAGTCTGCTTATCTGATGGGTGGTGACAACTAGATATAAGTCTGCTTATCTGATGGGTGGTGACAACTAGATATGTCTGTTATCTGATGGGTGGTGACAACTACATATAAGTCTGCTTATTTGATGGGTGGTGACAACTAGATATAAGTCTGCTTATCTGATTGGTGGTGACAACTAGATATAAGTCTGCTTATCTGATGGGTGGTGACAACTAGATATAAGTCTGCTTATCTGATGGGTGGTGACAACTAGATATAAGTCTGCTTATCTGATGGGTGGTGACAACTAGATATAAGTCTAATTATTTGATGGATGATGACAACTAGATATAAGTCTGTTTATCTGATGGGTGGTGACAACTAGATATAAGTCTGTTTATCTGATGGGTGGTGACAACTAGATATAAGTCTGCTTATCTGATGGACGGTGACAACTAGATATAAGTCTGCTTATCTGATGAATGGTGACAACTAGATAGGTCCACTTATCTGATGGGTGATTACAACTAGATATGTCTGCTTATCTGATGGATGGTGACAACTAGATATGTCTACTTATTTGATGGGTGGTGATAACTAGATATAAGTCTGCTTATCTGATGAGTAAGATAAGCAGACTTATATCTAGTTTTCACCACCCATCAGATAAGCAAGAGATCCTCAGTGTAGCCCTTTCCCACAATTTGATAAGAGTGGAAAAATTTTAAAACCTGGGGTCTGATCACATATGCGGCGTCGACTGCAAAAGCCGGCGTTGGCTATTTTTAGACGGATCTAGCAATCATATGTACTGTGCCGCATACAAGTGCGGCACATATATTTCACCCATTGCCCGCTGTTATTACTCCCATAAACTAACATAGAACCGGCGTTGCAAGTCGGTATTCAGCGCAAGGACTTACGTGGCAAAACTGGAGAATTTTTTTCTCTGTATTTACCTCTCCACACATAGGTAGGCACAGCAAGCCTTACGCTGATTATATGAGCACTGTAACTTCCTGGAAGTCTTAACAAACACCTAACGCATGCGCCATATGTACCTCTCAACCGTCATCCCCCACCGCAATAACTATTAACCCCAATATGTCTGACCCCAAATCACAAAGTATCTAGTAAAGTTGCTAACCCCTAATCCGCCACCCACCTAAAACGCAAAGTATCTAATTACACTATTAACCCCTAATCTGCCAACCCCCCACAACGCAATCTACCTATTAACACTATTAACCCCTAATCCGCCAATCCCTCACAACGCAATCTACCTAATTAACCTATTAACCCCTAAACCACCATCCCCCCACAAAACAAAGTATTAATCTAATCACTAAGCCCCCTAACCTAACACCCCCTAAATTAACCACAATTAACTAAAATTACATAAAATAAAAAAGACTACCTTTAAACATTAATAAAAAATACCAAAAATAAAAAATCCTTTCTTTACATAAAAACTAAATTTACATAAAAAATTCAAAATCCTAAAATTAAATTAAAATAAAAAATCTCATATTACAAAAAATAAAAAAGTCTAAGATTACAGAAAAAAATAAACAAAATTATCCAAAATAAAAAAATGTAAACCTAATCTAATAGCCCTTTAAAAACAAAAAAGCCACTCCAAAATAAAATCACCCCCTAATCTAACACTAAACTACCAATAGCCCTTAAAGGTTTAACAGCTCTTTTACTTTAAAAAATACAAATTACCGCCTAACAGTAAAAAACCCCACCAACCCAACCCCCCAAAATAAAAAAGACCTAACTCTAAAAAAACCCCTAAGCTACCCATTGCCCCTAAAGGGGCATTTGTATTGGCATTGCCCTTAATAAAATAATCAACTCTTTAGTGCCCAATAAAAAAGCTCTAATCTAAAAAAAACCACAACACCCAAAAAAACTAACACTAACCCCAACATAGGTACTTACCATTCCTGAAGACCGGCGGTGAAGGTCTTTTTTCAGGCGGCTTCATCTTCATCCAATGTGGGGCCATCTTCTTTCTTCATCCAGGTGGCCCAGAGAGAAGGCGGCGTGGAGCAGGAACGGTGGCCGTGTGGTGGGTCCTCTTCATGCAACCATCCGCCGCACACTTAAGATTGAATGCAAGGTTCCCGTTTTATATTGGGGTACCGTGCATTCCTATTGGATGAAAATTTAAAATCAGCCAATAGGACTTAAATACTATTGGCTGATTTAAACTTTTTTTTTCTTAGGCCTTGGCAGTTCATAAACGGTCGTAAGTCACTGGCATTTCTGTACATTTCTGAACGTCGCTGGTTTATCCGACTTATGGCAGTATATGATCTGCCGCAGCCGTATAAGTGATTCACCCGATGTGCGAGGTGAACTTACGGGCGGCATGGGTTTCAGCAGTTGCGCTGAAACCTACTCCGTATAGGTAATCTCGCCCTAAATTTCCTTCTGCCAGTTCTGATCATGAGCAAATCTGACTCCCTTATCTATTTAATTTATAGTAAACCAGCCTAAACGTTTTATGACATCAGAAAAACCTTCCTGCTGAGGCTGTGACAGGAAGCAATTGACACTATACAAATGTAGTGTAAAAAATAAATAAATGGTCAAATCCATTTAAAATTTTGAATAATACGTATTGCAATGATTTCTATTAACGATAAGCAACTGCTTAGTGCATTTTTTTTTTACGGTGATTAACATCCCTTTAATCTAATGTAAATGATGCCATCTAGTGGTGAAAAATAATACAACAATAGAACAATACACAGTACAAATGTTAGAATTCAAACCTTTATATATTTGCCTCTTTTTATACTACATTGGGATATAATATTGTCTTTCAATATAGTTTAAGCAAACATATGTCTTATATATTTCATTGATAGTGCTTCACTGAAATTTAAAGTGATACAAAAAACTGATTGAGATTTCAATATAAAATGTTTAAATATGTGTTGTAAAAAACTAAAAAGCTTTGTAATATGCTTTTGTGGTTTAGTTTGTCCTGTTTCTGTAATTTAACTTTAAATTGTGGACTTACCAGATCCTTGTCATGCCTGTGCAGGTACATTTTTTTTTTTAAATTATGCTTACCAAAGCAGGTACATTATGCCTTGTTAATACTAATTAACAGTAATTCCTGACATGTGAGTATACAGTAATGTCATCTGTGTGTACAGTAAACTCTGATGATATTAGCTACATATGTCTTCTCAGTAGTAATAAATGAGGGGGCGCTCTATGAATCTATATCAAATATAGTAAAAAACCATTGTAATATACATTTACAATTACAAATTGTGTATTTTGAAAAACAAATATTAGAACAAAATATTTCAAACCATATCATCCAATATTCATGGGTGATATGATCCCAACAGATAAGTCCCAATTTGAGTGCTGGACTAGTATTCAGAATAGGATGTCCAATGAGACTGGATGATCCAACTGGATGTATGGCAAAAACAGGTAGGTGGCTGTTCTCCTCCTCACAGACTTGTCTGGATAAAACTATAGAAGAAAATAGAGAACAGAGGGGCGTCTCATGCGTGTATCAGCATATCAAGTGAAATGAACAGAAGTAGACAGAGCCAAATGGATACTCACATTTGGCCCAAGTACAGTTATGTACTGGTAGAAGCAGGCTGGTAACTTGGGGTGTACCAGCTAACCCTCTCCAGGCAGATTGGAACCAATGCAGGTATATCTTGTCCCACTCAATGAGTGGTGTGTTCCAAAACGTAAAATGTCAGATGCAGTAGCTATGATACTCAATAAGGTTCTGAACCAATGCTTGTAATAAAACAAGTTATTTATTAAAAACAAATAAAAACAAGTGACAAGCAGTGGTTACAGAAGAAGAATATAAAATGCAACGCGTTTCACAGCCTTAGCATTGGCTGTTTCATCAGGCATAAAGCACCTTCTAACTGACATCCTTTTTGAACTACTTCTAACCAATTATAGACAAGTGAACACCCACAAAGGGGCGTATGGAATACCATACATCATTAATTGGTAGCTAACAGCAACTCTATAGTTGGAGTAAATATATATACAATGGTTTACAATGTAAAGAGATAAGCAAAAGACATAGCACATATGTGGCGATCACAGTAATATACAACAAATAAAAGCATATATATATATCAAACTTCATATAAAATGTAGATCTATGCATGCACCATCTGGGATGCAGGACTATGATATAAACTGGCACAGAACAAAAATGTTTAGTATTGGACACATGTATGGTAAAATACATGAGAGTATTATTCATAATCCCTTTGTTTTAACCTTATTAACCACCTGTAACGGAAGCTTCCGTTACTTTTGTACTTGGAGAGGAATTCAGCCTCCTCCCCACCGACTATGGACCCTGGAACTTGAGGGGATTCTATGATTTGGGAAGCGGGTGTCCAGGATACATTTGGAGTACTTTTACCCTGGATTCAGGTTTACCTCATTTCCATGAATTCCCATAGACTCTAAGAACTGAAGGGCCTTGACGTTTCCTGTGTTTTGTTGGAGTATAAGGTGACAGCCCAATCCAGCATTGTCTGCTGCAACCCCCCCCCCCCCAGACTCAGAGACTCAGAATGTTTGAGTTAATTGAAACCTCCTGCTCTAATGCTGGGACCAACTGTTGTTTTCTAGTCTAGATGTGAAGTGTCTTTCTATTATTGTGTAAGTCATCCATTGTCCTTTTGTAAGTCAGGAGGTGATTAGAATCTTGTTTAACTAACCATTGTCTGATGTTTGTCTCATTGTATAATATTTGTTTCTATTGATTATGTAGTAACTACCCCCATAAAAAAGCTGTGTTTTCTGTGCAATAAAGCAGTTCCTATTTTGACCCTCAAGCATTCAGTCTTGGCTAATGTTCTTGGGGGTAGTTATAACTTGCAGCGGCCGTTATTCTAATAGCGGAAGGTATCCAGTGGAGGTTCATGGGTTGGCATTTGGTGGGAGGAAGCTGACTTTAGCAGGTATACCCAGTCTGGGGTACAGAGACCCGCTACACCACCCATCTCCATTTTCTATTGCTCATTTGTTTATATGCCTATATACTTATATCATCCCTCATGAAGAATATACTTATTATGCTCATACTTCCGTTTTCGCCATACTTATGGTTAGCGTTTTTAACTGTGGCCCTCATTTCTAGTTAGCTTTTTATCTGATTTCCTATATTTTTATACAGCTTGGTGTTCAAAAAAAAAACCAAAAACCTCTGTGATCCTTATAGATTAAGCTGTTATAGGCAGCGTGAGTTTTAAAATCTGCACATAATGTTACTTTTTCAGATCAGTAATTGTTATGATGTTTATCCAATTCCAGTGTCACATTCTCTGACATCACCGCATTAGACCAATCATATGGTGTTAACCAACTATTATGTGATGTGGGGTGTGTGTGTGCCAATCAAAAGCCGGCTTGTATTCAATCTGTGTTAATGTCAGATTCTCACAGTGAAAAATTAATTATTCATGCTCCTCATTAGGGAGTAGCCTAATGACGTGATACGATGTATTGTGGCTATACGTACCTGAAGGTACTAGTGTGACTAAGATGATGTGATTATAGTCAAAAGAGGTGCAAATCGTGTGACTGTAGTGCAATCAGTGTGATATACTATGAAGTGTGTAGTAAAGTTATGTAGGTGAATCTAAAATGGCTTGTGTTGAGCCTATATCAATGTAATGATTCCTATGCACAGTAAATATGACGTGGCGTGGCCAGAATACGTGATAATATATATTCTAATGTACTGGTGACTTTGGATCTCATTATGCGTGTGTATCACAAAGATTGTGTATAAATTACCAATGTGATATGTGTGTGATAGTAAAACTCTCCAAGAGTGTGAGAGTGTAATTATATAGACGTGTCAAATATATATGATGAGATATATAGTATATTATGTGCTAAATGTCTCCTTAAAGGAGTTTGTCTATATTAGTAAGTGACATTAGTGTTTCTTCCTATAATATGATGATGTATATATTGGCTGTTGACACTAAGGGCAATGTGAAGTGTATAATAATTCTCCTAATAAATTATATAACATAATACAGTACTATATGATTGACAGGTCTATGTTACATTTATTTATTGGCACTAAAACTAGAGTTATATATGTGATATAACTACAAATTATATTAAATATCACAATATTATACATAAGTGTTTAATATATAGAAGGTTATGATTGTGGAAAGGGAGTATATATTATATGGGGAATGGAATATGTAACAAATTAAAACTTGTTACACATTATCATTCGAACTAATCTGTAATGAGTGCCCCTACATATATATCTATATCTGAGGCTAGATCCCCAGTATATAAATATAGGGTTCCTATATTAACTACAATAAGGTCTACATTATATATTAACTTAATGACCCTCCACTGATAGGAATCACAGTATATAATAATGGAATAGTATAGGCTATCTAAAGCATGATTTTATCATATAAAGCATGATCTATAGATTATATTAATAATGGTGTAAACCATTGTGGAGTGTGGAATATGTGTATAATGAAGGGGAACAAAGACTATCTAAAATCAAAGAACATAATCTAATGATAATTAATGGGACCAGTAAAATAATGTGTCCCTACTAATTCCCTAGGGAGGATTAACTTTACTGCATAATACACTAGTGAAGTTATAACTAGTGTCTTTTCTATAATGTGAGAATATTAGATAGATATTATGCCCAAAACAATGTTTGCTAGTTTTTCTACACTATCATAAATAATATCTATAGAAATTAGCATAAAAATATATTATATAGACCAAAGACTATATATATTGGCAGTAGTAGATCATAATACTCTCATAAAATATGAGCAACAAAATATGGATATACATGGCTGGAATACACCATAAACATGTGGCCAATACCAATATATACAGTACTTATAAAATACCGACATAAAGTGAATCACTAATAGGGAATCTTCTTCCCAAATAGTACATAAACTACTAAATCAAACTAAATGTGAACCATACATGACCCAAAGTGTAATATATAATATATTGTGGTGTAACTGGAGACAGGTTGAATGGACATAACCATCAAAAAGCAGCCAAATCAATGACTTTGTTTAGTCCAGATGGAAAGAGGGACTGGAAACGATAGATCCAATATGTCTCCCTCTGGCATAAACAAGTGCATCTATTTTCTTTTATTAGAGCAAGGGATGCTCTCAAGTGGAGTGATCACAAAATAATTTTGTTTGCCTTATTGTAAAACACTGTGTCTTGATACACTATGTTTTGATGAGCCAATTCTCAAATTTCTATTGTGCTCACTTCATCTTGTGCCCACCTTCCTACAGGTACACCCTATATATTGTATTCCACATTCACATGTGAGGACGTAAATATCATAGTCTGAACCACAATCTATATGTGTTTTGATATTAAAAATGTCACCAGTGGTATAACTTGTAATGGAAATGCTGTAATAGATTTACACATATGACACCTTTTCTTATTACATTTAAAAGCACCCAGTTTCTTTTTGTTTACAATGGTTTTTCTAGGTAGTGTATTATGTATATTCCTTTTGGAAACCACTATTTTGCTGGGGGCCAATTTTTGTTTCAAAGTTGGAGCACGTCTAAATACCATTTGTGGATTATTTTTAAGGTTTCCTTTAAGGTATGGGTCCCTTAAAATGATGGGCCAATGTTTATTCAATATTTCCCTAATGATTTTGTGCCCTGAATTATACTGGGTAATAAATGCTGGATTTTATGACATATCCATCTAATTGGTAATTTTAGACCTAGGTGTTTGTTGTAATATCAACCCTCTATCAATATTCCTAGCTTTAGTGTATCCATCCTTAATCAAATTCATGGGATAGCCTTTTTCTCTAAACCTGTTTATTAGAATAGTCGATTGGGTGTCGTACAATTCTAAAGTTCCACAATTCCTTCTAATTCACCTAAACTGGCTGTATGGTATATTGGTTTTCCAACCATTTAGGTGATTACTAGAAAAATGCAAAAAATGGTTACTATCTACACTTTTGAAGTATGTGGATGACAAGAGACTACCATCTGTCTCCCATCCTAGTATAACATCAAGAAATTCTATTTTATTTATTTGGATATTAGATGTGAAGGTTGGATCCATATTGTTTGAGTTAAGACTATTTACAAATTCCTGCGCTAGTTTTAACAGCCCCTCCCATATAAATATCAAATCATCTATGTAACGGCTATAGAACACCAGGTTCCCCCTCCAGTCAGGCTGATATATATATATCTTTCCTCAAATTTGCCCATTAATAAATTGGCAAAACTGGGGGCGAACCTGGTGCCCATGGCTGTCCCCTTGATTTGTAGAAAAAATTCATACAAAAATTGGAAGTAATTATGTGACAAGATGAATTGTGCCATAATTTTTTAGAGGTATGTTTGCCAGTTTTACAGCTTTTTTTTTATGTCCTCCATAACTAATTGCTGATATAGATCCACATTAGAGCATTCATACTTAGGGGGGTTAAATACGGAGGGAGGTGCAAAAGGGGTATGTAGTATTTGTTCAAATAACTCATTGGATATATCATCCATTTGAGTATATAGAATATAGTCTAACCTTTTAGGATCCATTATGTCTATTAGTATGGGAACACCTTCCAAATTCTTTTTCTTAGGATGTTTTGCTGCAAAATACCTTTGTATGTTGAGTTTTCTGGTGAATGCTTTCAGATCTACATATAAGTTAAACAAATTTGGTTCATTAGGGGGACGGAATGATAGACCCCTACCTAGAATTCTAATTTCATCATTTGTTAATTCATGGGTAGAGAGATTGAACATCCCTTCTCTTAATTTTAGTAATTCTGTTTTTTTTACGGTTTTCCCTCTACCTCTTCTCCCTCGCTTGCATATGATCTTTATTTGTTGTTTGAGGGAGGTTGGGAGGATCTGTTTCTGTTCCAGAGGGGAGCTAAAGGTCTGTCCCCTAAAAAATTATTATTTGCATTTCCTGAGGTTGATGGTCTTTCAATTCTAGGATTTGTTTGTTCTTGATATGGAACAATAGGTATGTGATTGGGATCTAAATCTGTAAGTGGCTCATATCTGTTATGTGTAGTTGTTTCATAGCTGTGACGTCCAGTTCGATTGTATGTACCATTGTTACCATAGCTATGTGTAATTTGTTTATCAAAATTTTGGTGGGTTTTGTTCTGATATCCATTATCATAATGGTGATGGCTATTGGGCCCCCAACCAAAATTGTGATCCCTATTGGTATCCCAATGAGTTTGATGTGGGCCATTATTTCTCAGTCTCCAATTGTTATTACTAGATGTGTTATGTTGATGTTGATTCATATGTCTATTCTGTCTCCAATTGGAGTGGTGACAACTTTTGTGTTGGGGTCCATGTCTGGCTGTTGTATGTGTCTGCCTATCATTATTGTGAATAAATCTATTGTGTGATGGTACCGTCTCCCATTTTGTTTTCTGGATTTTCTTTAATTTCATTTCCTGATTTCCTATTATAGGTATATACCTTCCCGTTAGCATAATCATCTTCATCCCTAGCCATTTTAGAGTACCAGTTTACAGTCTGATGATATTAGCTACATATGGTTTCTCATTACCAGTTTACAGTAGAATGTCAGCTCACTATCTGTGCAGGTCCTATCCTCGGGTATGTTTTTATGTTGTCATGTGTTTGCAGAGTCTCTGTGCAAATGAGCATATTCTGTTGTTGAAGTATTTATCTTTTCTGTATGATACAGCCTGGTATACGGCAGCACTATGGTTATATATTCTTACGCTTCGCTCATACCGCGTTAGGGACTGGAGCCCTGTTGTAAAGTGAAATCTGCCTTATAGTGAAACAAGGACGTTTTTGCTTTCTTTTCACTTGCCAACGTGTTTAACATCATTTTGAAAACATGTTTGAACTAACATATCAGCTAGATTACGAGTTTTGCGGTATGGGTGAAAAAGCAGCGTTAAGACTCTTTTTCACTACCGCTGGTATTACGAGTCTTGCAGCTTTAGGGGCACCGCACACTTTTTTGGCCGTAACGCAACGTAATTACTGCAGCTTTCAAAAAGTCCTTTTTCAATGGGACTTCCGTTGCGCCGGTATTACGAGTCTGCCTGGGAGGCCAAAAAGTGAGTGGAACAGCCTAAAACTTCAAGATCCATACCGTAAACTCAAAGTCAGTAGTTATGGGTTTTATACTACAACGCCGTAACATAAAACTCATAACTAAAGTGCTAAAAAGTACACTAACACCCATAAACTACCTATTAACCCCTAAACCGAGGCCCTCCCGCATTGCAAACATTAAAATAAACATATTGACCCCTAAACCGCCACACTCCCGCATCACAAACACTAGTTAAATAGTATTAACCCCTAATCTGCCGCCCCCAACGTCGCCGCCACTATACTAAATTTATTAACCCCTAAACCTAAGTCTAACCCTAACCCTAACACCCCCTAACTTAAATATAATTAAAATAAATCTAAATAAAACCTACTATCATTACCTAAATAATTTCTATTTAAAACTAAATACTTACCTGTAAAATAAACCCTAAGCTAGCTACAATATAACTAATAGTTACATTGTAGCTAGCTTAGGGTTTATTTTTATTTTACAGGCAACTTTGTATTTATTTTAACTAGGTAGAATAGTTACTAAATAGTTATTAACTATCTACTAACTACCTAGCTAAAATAAATACCAATTTACCTGTAAAATAAACCCTAAGCTAGCTACAATATAACTAATAGTTACATTGTATCTAGCTTAGGTTTTATTTTTATTTTACAGCAAGTTTGTATTTATTTTAACTAGGTAGAATAGTTACTAAATAGTTATTAACTATCTACTAACTACCTAGCTAAAATGAACACAAACTTACCTGTAAAATAAATCCTAACCTGAGTTACACTAACACCTAACCTTACACTACAATTAAATAAATTACATTTATTAAATACAATTACCTAAATTACAAAAACAAATACTAAATTACACAAAATAAAAAAGAAATTATCAGATATTTGCTACCTTGTGGTGTTTTTTTCAAACTGCATGTTCCCATTTCATTTAAAGCTGGAGTGGGGACTAAACTAAACATTGTTTACTACTGTTCTGCCAATACAAACTGCTCTTATTTGTATTATTGTAGGAGAGATCACTGTACTGCGTTCAGACAAACCCCTGAAGTACTGGGCAGTTAATAAACTGAGATTTCCAGCTCTGGCTAAAATGGCCCAACAATATCTTGTGGGAAGTTGAACCTCCTTACTGATAGTAAAAACAGACTTATAGCTGAATATGCAGAGATGCTTCTGTTTTGTTCCTTAAAGGAGCAGTGAACACAGCAGATTTGCATAATCAACAAATGCAAGATAACAAGACAATACAATAGCATTTAGTCTGAATTTCAAATGATTAGTAGATTCTTTCTAACACATTTTAAAGTTATGTATATTTCCACTCCCCCTGTACCATGTGATAGCAATCAGCCAATCACAAATGCATATACGTATAGTCTGAGTTCTTGCACATGCTCAGTAGGAGCTGGTGACTAAAAAAAAAAAGTGTAAATATAAAAGACTGTGCACTTTTTTAATGGAAGTAAATTGGAAAGTTTTTAAAATTACATGCTGTATCTGAATCATGAAAATGTAATAAAACTGAGTGTCCCTTTAAAAAGAACTTGCCACTAACTTTTGAAAAATTATTCTCATTGCTAGATTGCCTTTTATACTACTAGTTCTTATCTTGCACAATTATGTTCAAAACATACTGTACTCTGAGGAACATCTTAGCTTATATAATTGCAGGAAGAGTACTCATAGGAAAAATTAAGTTAATCACAATGAACACTCATCCTGCAATTATAGGACTAGATTTAGATTACATTTGATTGGTAAGCTTTACCAATGCTCTGTTAACATTTCCAACTCCATAGCCTTTAATGGAGTAGGACGTGTAATGAGAGCATTGCTAAAGCTTACCAGTCAAATATAATCTAGCCCATAGTGTTGTTCACCATGATTAAACAGTATTCTGTTCTATTTTTTACTGTATGGCACTTTTGGTTGGTTGCAATTTTATATTTGTTATTTATTTATTGTTGTTGTTAATATATTTTATTGTAATATTTTTATTTCTAAACATGTTCTGTGAACTTTGTGACAAATAAAACCATATTTCTTGTCTTTTGAGCTAGAGTCCTTCATAATTATAAAGAAGGAATCTTAAATAATTAGTCTGTATTGTGCTTGGTAAACTGTCACATGACATAAAAAAATAATAATCGGTAATTGGTATCGGCGAGTATTTGAAAACAAGTATCGGTACTTGTACTCGGTCTTAAACAAATGGTATCGGTGCAACCCTACCTGTAATGTAATTCAGTGCCATGGCTGGACTTTGATTTTAGCAAAAATAAGGTCAGCTGCAGAGTCACTTTATTTTCAGACCTAAGCAGTACAATGTCTTGCGCCGTCCCTGATTTAAAGTTTACTATACAGTAAATATGTAAGCGTTAGTCATATAGGGCCTACTGATCTAAAGAATTTTCAATAGAAGTGCGTGATCCCTCAAATAATTTTATAAAGGCAAATTCCTGCTTGATAGCCGTTTATTGCACTGTGTAGGTTCTAGATGTGAAGGAGAAACACCTGCATTACAATATAATGCTGAAAAGCCCCCAAAAGATTTTGTGTGAGTTCTCTCCAGGTCGATCATAAGGCCATAATATCTAATGACGGTTTATGTAAAAAAATAAATTAATGTGTGCAAAAATCATCCGTCCCAGAGAAGGTAGAAGCAAGTTCCAGGATTGTTGCCCAGAAATGATTACTCAAATAGAGCGGGCTGTAATATAAAAACTTTAATAAAAGACAGCAACGCGTTTCTCGTCTCATGCGCTGTTTCATCAGGCTGTACCTCTGTTTGAGTCATTATTGCCGGACGATTATAATGGAACTTGCTTTTACCTTTTCTTGGACCGATGACTGGTTGGCGTACTGTGACACTGCCTCTGACCTTACTGGCGGAGTGATACCAGAATCCCAAACACGGGAGTGAGTCTGTCGGGCGGCTCTGAAGCCTCGGCCTGCGCCATTTGCACTTTGCGTGCCATCGAACTTGTGAGTTTGAATTTGTCAATTTCTGCCTATTGTTTTTGTTTGGGATTACTGAACCACACCATGAGGCGCCTCCTGTTATATCTTCCAGGACTTTGAATTTGATAATATGAATATACTTTGTATACAATAAACATCAGACTTTTTAATTGTTCAAGGATGTGTCTGCACCTTTTTCTCTTTTAATATATCACCCTTTGCTTAGCCCACCCTAAGCTTAGCCCACCCTCAGCATAGTGCACCCTCAACTTAGCCCCCCCTAAGCTTAGTGCACCCTCAGCTTAGCCTACCCTCAGCTTAGTGCACCCTGAGTTTAGCCCACCATCAGTTTAGCACATCCTCAGCTTAGCACCCCCCCAGTTTAGCACACCCTCATCTTAGCACACCCTTGGCTTAGCCCACCCTCAGCTTAGTACACCCTTGGCTTAGCCCACCCTCAGCTTAGCACACCCTTGGCTTGCCCACCCTCAGCTTAGCACACCCCCAGTTTAGCACACCCTCATCTTAGCACACCCTTGGCTTAGCCCACCCCCAGTTTAGCACACCCTCATCTTAGCACACCCTCAGCTTAGCACACCCTTGGATTGCCCACCCTCAGTTTAGCACACCCTCAGTTTAGTGCACCATCTGCTTAGCACACCCTCGGCTTAGCCCACCCTCAGCTTAGTGCACCCTCAGTTTAGCCCACCCTCAGCTTAGTGCACCCTCAGCTTATCCCACCCTAAGCTTAGTGCACCCTCAGCTTAGCCCACCCCCAGTTTAGCACACCCTCATCTTAGCACACCCTTGGCTTAGCCCACCCTTGGCTTGCCCACCCTCAGCTTAGCACACCCTCGGTTTAGTGCACCATCTGCTTAGCACACGCTCAGCTTAACCCACCCTCAGCTTAGTGCACCCTCAGTTTAGCCCACCCAGATTTTAGTGCACTCTCAGCTTAGCCCACCCTCATTTTAGTGCACCGTCAGCTTAGCCCACCCCCAGTTTAGCGCACCCTCAGTTTAGCACACCCTTGGCTTAGCCCACCCTAAGCTTAGCTCACCTTCAGCTTATTGCACGCTTAGTTAAGCGCACCCTCGGCCTAGCACACCCTCGATTTAGCCAACTTTAAGCTTAGCACATTCTAAGCTTAGCTCGCCCTCAGTTTAGCGCACCCTCGTCTTAGCCCACCATCAGCTAGCGCACCATTGGCTTAGCCCATCCTCAGTTTAGCGTATCCTCAGCTTAGCCCACCCTCAGCTTGGCTCATCCTAGTCTTAGCACACCCTCAGTTTAGCGCACCCTTGGCTTACCCCACCTTCAGATTAGTGTACCCTCGGCTCAGTGCCCCCATGACTTAGTGATAATGCAATATATATGACATTAATTTTAAAGGGACACAAAACCCAACATTTTTCTTTCATGATTCAAATAGAGCATACAATTTTAAATAACTTTACAATTTACTTCTGTTATTTTACTTGCTTTGTTTTTATTGTATCCTTTGGGGAAAAGCTTATAAAGATAGGCTAAGGAGGTGGGCTTATCATTGTGTTCAGCTCACTCCCAGTAGTGCATTGTTGCTCCTTCAATAAAGGATACTAAGAGAATTAAGTCAAATTGTTAATAGAAGTAAATTGGAAAGTTGTTTAGAATTGTACGATCTAACTGATTTACAAAAGAAAACTTTTGGGTTTCATGTCCCTTTAATGTGTACCCACGTTATCTGATGTGCAGATGTTAACGCACTTTAGACTATTGCTCCAACTCTAAAAAATAACATAGACTTGTAATATGAGAAAAAAACAAAAGCGTTATTGATTTGCTCAAGTGATGTTGACACATAAGTTTGTTAATATTTATGAGCTGTGGTGTAATCTATCAATTTTGCAAGAAACATCTAAAGTATTGAGACTTGTTGACACTTATTATTACTTATAATTATATTTATTGAGCTAAATCAGGGTATATCACATTGTCTATTATTACACATTACCAATAGCACTTTTATAAAAATCCACAGAACCCCCCTTTTTTTTATTGAGGTTTATTATCTTTATCATCTGCATTTTGCAGTAAAAAACATTAATTCTTTCTTTCCTTCTTTTCTAGATGTCATTTGTAATTGAAGGCATCATAAAGATAGTTGTTTTGTCAGTTAATTTTGAACAAGAATATTCTATGCTCTTTTATGTCAGTGTTTACTTTTTACTGCAATAGGGACGTCTCAATCGTAAATACATTCTCCAACCTTCCATGTGTTGGCAAACTCAACATCTTCTTTAATGTTTTTTGGTGCAACGTCATCCTCTGGATCTTGATTGTAGTTACCACAAAGACCACAGACAGCACCAGTATATTTACTGGGCAGCATCACCCGAGCATAATTGTCCCAGTTAAAATTCATTGTAACATCAAAATTGGTTCTGACAAAGGCGTGTTCCCCTCTAACAAAGGCCTTGATTTTATTGGATTCGTAGGAAAAGGGAAACTTCATGGGAACTCCATTAACCTAAAATCAGAAAGATAGGGTCACTATGGAACTGCATAATGTGAAATAAATTCCTAGTACCGATAGTTTAAGCAAGGAATATGACATTTTTATCAATAAAAACAAATAGAGACCATACAAACAATTTCAAAATAAAGGGACATTCTAAAGGAAAGCTAAAATAATCCAATGTTATAGAATACTGTGCTGTTTTTTTTGCTTCCCAGTCTTCCTTGCATAGAAAGAAATGGCCATGTTTACTTTCTGAAATATCTTTATGTAACTATGCTTAAAGGGGGCATACAAATATACTTTAGCTTGTATTAAAACTAGAAGGAAATGTATAATATTGTATATGCACAAAATGATGCAGATTTCTGAACACAGCTATATACCACTAATTGCTTAGAGCTGTGTATAAGCCCACATATACTTAGCCATTTACACTTGGGGGCCGATTTATCATTGTGCGGGCGGACATGATCCGCTGTAGTGGATCATGTCTGACGCACATTGACAAATGCTTATAGCATACGCTGTCAGCATTTATCATTGCACAAGCATTTCTCGTGAAATGTTTGTGCAATACCGCCCCCTGCACATTAGCGGACACTATCAGAGGTGTCAATCATCACGATCGTATCTGATTACGATGATTGCTGTCCGCCGCCTCAGAGGTGTCAGGTGAGTTAAGGAGCAGCGGTCTTATAACTGCTGCTTCTTAATTCCTGATTCTGGCGAACCTGAAGGCTTGCTCGGAATAAGCAGGTTGACTGCTTAAAAGGACATGAAACGCAAACATTTTATTTCATGATTCAGATAGAGAATACAATTTTAAACAACTTTCCAATGTATTTATATTATTTAATTTGCTTCCTTCTCTTGTTATACATTCCTGAAAGGTGTATCTAGGAAAGCTCTGGAGCAGCAGAGAACCTAGGCTCTAGCTGTTGATTGGTGGCTGCATATATATATCGATTGTGATTGGCTCACCCATGTGTTCAGTTAGAAACCATAAGTGGATTGCTGCTCCTTCAACAAATGATACCAAGAGAATGAAACAAATTAGATAATAGAAGTAAATTAGAAAGTTGTGTAAAATGATATTCTCTATCAGAATCATGAAAGAAAACAAATTGGATTTCATGTCCCTTTAATAAATCGGCCCCTTTATTCCTAATTGGTCTTAATCCATAAAACATAAAAATTCACCATTTTAAATATTTATTTTGCATTGATGTATTTCTCAAATCAGTGATTCATTCTTGACAATCTATATTTTGAAAACATTATTTCATGATCCAGAGGTAAAACAAAGACATTTTACACTGCTGAAGCCACTGAGGACCCCACATACCCTTAGACACCACCTGTGAATTATAGATCTATTAACAAAGGAATAATGATGAATATATATTGGTGGCTGGAATAGAATATGACATTGCATATTTGTCTGGTATTCTTGTTTATTTTATTTGCTAAACAAATATATTCAGTAAAGCATCACAAGAAACCTACCAAGACCTGCTGTGGATTCTCTCTTCTTAATGTAATAATCTGGTCGTACACCTCCAAGGTTATCTCCTTAGTGAAAGACCTGACTTTATTTTCACGATGTTCATTCTGAATTTTAACCATGAATTTCTCGAGAGAGGTATCATTGGAGCAAACACCAACAAACTGGTAAACACAAGAACCCATGAAGTCAAATTTCCTGCCATCAAAAGTGGTGTAGTGTGGGTCACCAGAGGCTACACAGATGGAGTAATTTACTGGGTAGCACCCTTTAATACCATTAGACACTTTACATATTTCACCAGTTCCGCAGCTTGACTCTTTGCACATCACAATTCCAAAATTGGCATCACACTTGCAGCGCACTTTGCAATTGTCATCAGACCAAAACTCTTGGTTGGGTTGATAATAACGACCATTGTAGCTGCATCCACAGTTTTCAACAGGAACGCATTTATCACCACTTAGAATGTACCCATCATTGCACTGGCAAGTTTCTTTACAAGGTTGGGTGCATCTTTCTGGAGATGTCCTGTCAGAGCAGGTAGGAGGGCAAGCACTGCCACAAGCCTCATAGTGACTATTCTCAGGACACTGGGGTACTAGAGAAAAAGCAATAAAGAAATACATAATAGATGATTATTATTATAATTATTATTTAAGTTGGATGCTAGTATATGATGCAACCTATATGGTACAATTACTTTTTATTATAAAGTTTTTTGTCCTGATATTTTGTCTTATAATTATTTGTAGGGGCTAGATTACAAGTGGGGGGATAACTTTTGCACGTAAGCAGTATAAGAATGTCACGGGTGCCAGCGTATTACAAGTTGAAAGAAAAGCGTTCGCTTGAGAGCAATCAAATTTAGAGTGCACCGGGTTAGTGCGACAGAAAACCTTGTGTAAAGGGTTAGGGATAAAATAAAAGTTGCACCAAACACTACATAAATACCAGTATATATATATATATGTGTGTGTGTGTCTAAATAATCTAAATAATCATTCTATAATAATATTTAATAATGTGTTTTATTTTGTATTTACCTCAAATATTTTACATTTCAATGTTCTTCATGTTATTCTTATTTGAAATACATATTTCTATATCTATCCATATATACCTATACATGTATATCTATTCCTATATATATAGAACTCATCATAATCCTCATAATAATTTCACATTATACTTACAGCATCCAGATTCTATTCTCCAGCTGGTTGCATTAACCCCTTCCTTCTGGCACATTGCGGCATAGGATTGCAATGCCTGGCACAGATACTGTTTTTCTCCATTATTATTGCAAACATCGTACATGCAGTTATCGAAGAATCTCTCGGGGCTGATTATGCCATAACACTCTTTGAAAGGTCCATCAACAGTTTTGTCAAGAAGACCACAGTATTGTTTGCTTTCATAAAGAGTCCTCTTGGTCTCATCACATTTTGGACAATTTCCATGACAGATATCAAAGCAAAATGCGTCTTGATCTTTTACTTTCCAAATCATTGCCCACTCTGTTATTGAGCCCACTGGTTCGTTTTCTATGGTCATTTCATCTCCAGAATTTTGATTAAAATTTCCACACAAGCCACCGGTTTCTCCATAGTAGCTGCTAGGGATGGTGATTACCACATTAGAGTCATTCTCATAAGCTACCTGAAGGCCAAAATCGGTGCTCAACACAGCACTAGGACCACTGAGGCTTACTGAGATTTTGCCGCCCAATAAAATTACAGGAATATTGGTGATTTCATCATTTATCTAAAATGAAAAAAGAAGCAGAAATAATAAATGGCTCAAGATGTCAGACACTGAGGATTCATGAGACAGGACCAAAGCAAACACAATGGCAAAATATGACAAATTGTAGTCACTGTATACAGTATTTAGCATAAATGAATACAAGATGGTTTATTTGTATTCTAGTGTAAAAATAAATACCATTTTATGTTACAGCATTTTATATTTAAATCAAGTCTGTTTTACTATGTGTTTAACTGCAAAAGGGAACAGGGAAATTCATGAAGTCAAAGTTGTACTCCTAGAACACTTTCATTGTGCTCTAAATGAGGAAACGGCCAGTGATTGGCTCATACACATGTATGCCGCCTCCTTATTAGCTCATTAGTTGTATCTTCATCTGGAGTGGCACATGAGCCCAGCTTTATCTATGTATGTAATACATTTTCAGGGGGTTAAACACATAATACAATAAAGAAATATACTGAAAAATATAATTTTAAAATGATCTTTCTGTAAAATGGACCAGCAGAAAATGAACTATTTTAATACTGTCTTTTTTTGCGGCTGTATAACAATCATTATTTTGCTTCCAGAAGTCCTTATATTCACAGGAAGGTAATAGTGGTAACAGCATATCTAGTTCTGATAGTGCTGCACGCTACACTTACATTATGTCAGGAAAAGGCTTATTTTAACTACTTAAAGGGACACTGAACCCAAATTTTTTCTTTCGTGATTTAGATAGAGCATGAAATTTTAAGCAACTTTCTGAATTACTCCTATTATACAATTTTCTTTATTCTCTTGGTATCTTTATTTGAAATGCAAGAATGTAAGTTTAGATGCCGGCCCATTTTTGGTGAACAACCTGGGTTGTCCTTGCTGATTGGTGGATAAATTCACCACCAATAAAAAATTGCTGTCCAGAGGTCTGAACCAAAAAAAAAAGCTTAGATGCCTTCTTTTTCAAATAAAGATAGCAAGAGAACGAAGAAAATTTGATAATGGGAGTAAATTAGAAAGTTGCTTAAAATTGCTGCTCTATCTGAATGACGAAAGAAAAAATTTGAGTTCAGTGTCCCTTTAACAGTATATGAGTCTATAAACAGCTTCCTCTTTTGCTTTTTGACTTAAATGGCTCATGTTTGGGAAAAAAATGTGCATTATTATAAAAAGAAAATTGTTCTACTTGTTTAAAATATTTTTTACATTATTATTATGTTAAGTAAATTATTATTAAAGGGACATGAAACCCAAAATTTGTCTTTCATGATTTAGGTAGAACAGACAATTTTAAACAACTTTCCAGTTTGCTTCTATTATCAAATTTCCTTCATTCTCTTGGTATCATTTGTTGAAGGAACAGCAATGCACTACTAGTTTCTAACTGAACACATGGGTGAGCCAATCACATTCGGTGTATATATATGCAGCCACCAATCAGAAGCTAGCACCCAGGCACTTTACAGCTTCTAAACTCACGCAGCTAAACCCTTTAACAAAGGATAACAATAGATGGAAGCAAATTAAATAATAGAAGTAAATTGGAAAGTTGTGTCACACGTTCCAGTTTACTTCTATATGAAATGTACTTCATTCTCTAGGTATCCTTTGTTGTAGAGCATATCTAGGTAGGCTCAAGATCGTGCACGTGTCTTGAGCACTATAAGGCAGCAATATTTAAAAAAATGTTTGTTAATGTTAACTAAAACAAATCTGTGTATTGTACAGCAACAAAAATGTCATTGTAGGAAGAACTTACCCTGATTTTGCCAAATTCTCCTTTACTAATGGAAATCTTGTAGTCATACACAAAAACAGTAAGGATCTGGACAAAGGACTTTGATTTACTCCATCTGTTCTCATTTTTCTCTTCAATGTGAAAAGGTACCAGATTATTGTCATTTCCCACATATTTAGCCAGGACATAAGTGCAGGTGCCATGAAAGTCAAATTCATAACCATCAAAGGTTTTGTAATGGTTATCTCCCAGTTCCCAGCAAGTTCCTACATAGTTAGGGACACAGACAGGATTTCCATCTTGAATCTTACATGATTCTTGGCTTCTACAGGTGATCGACTTACATGGATCTGAAAAAAAGAACCATTACACTAAAATAATATGTACTGTACATCATACTTAAAATATATTGAAATAATATAAAGCAGCAAAGCGCAACTTATAAGATATGATTTTTGCGTCTATTAAGTGAATCTTTTTTCCTTGCTCTCTTGGACTCTCCCCCAGTTTTCATAGCTTTAAATCTTTTCCCTGAAAACCTTCTTATACAGAAAAGAGAATTTATCACTTATTATTTAAATGTAAAATGACATCACTTAGGGATGATGATCTAACGCTCTGTCGTCGGGTGAGATTATACAAATAGTCTTGGCAGTTCTGTGAGGTCCATCAAAGAATTTTAGAAAGGCAAATTTTAGCTTAAGAACGGTTTATTTCACAAGTTTGGGATGTGACGATGAGACACACGCACAGCAAGAATTTATTTTAAAACAAAACAAAGATTTTGCGAGATTTCTCTCCATGTCAGCAAGTTTTTGCTCATCGTACCCTTAGCCCTAACAAATACCATTAGAACATTCATTAGCAAACACATTCTTGAATGGTAAAACAATTAATCAACATGAATATT
Source organism: Bombina bombina (assembly GCF_027579735.1). NCBI lineage: Eukaryota > Metazoa > Chordata > Amphibia > Anura > Bombinatoridae > Bombina > Bombina bombina. The sequence continues at coordinate 15,941,011 of NC_069506.1, forward strand.
CATTATACCATTTGAATTTGAATATATAAATATATATCTAAATTAAAGTAAACAGTTATTTGTCATATCCTAAAAGGTATGCGAATTTATATATTTGTGGTAATGTTATACCAAGCTGTGCTTTATTGCTAAAAAATAATAACAATAATAATAATAATAGCTACAATAATCATTTACAATGTAATATCGCCTAACAGGGGTCTATTTATCAAGCTCCGTAACCTGTCCGCCTACTCTAAAGGTGGCGGACAGAAATCAACCCAGTCAGATACGATCGGGTTGATTGACACCCCCTGCTAGCGATCTGCAGGGGGTGGTATTGAACCAGCAGTTCACAAGAACTGCTGGTGCAATGATAAATGCTGAGAGCGTACGCTGTCGGCATTTATCGATGTGCGGCGAACATGGTTCACTATAGCGGATCATGTCCGTCCGCACAATGATAAATGGACCCCATTGAGAGTACTATAACAGACTGTAAGCTCGTCGAAGCAGGATTCTCAACCCTCCAATAACCTCCATGTTACTTTGCATTGTTAAAACCAAGGCCACCCTTAGTGTGTGCAGGGCCCTGGGAAAGACCAATTTGTGGGGGTCTTTAGCTCTGCCCCCTGTATGGCACACCACTATACCAGCATTCACTTGTTCCTATATAAAGAATAATACTTTATATTACACTTCCTGGTAACATAAATAAAATACAGGATTACCGTTGTTTTCTACTATAAACCCGAATGGCCATGTATTCTGAGAAACACAGTGGGGCTTTACAAATAAATAAACAATAATATTAATATGAACATGTTCTCTAAACTGTGCAATACCATATATTAAGTGTGTCCTTACTTAGTCTGTATGTGGATTTGTAATTAGTGATGTTCCTACAATTTATTTATTGAAACATTGTATAATGCTATGGAATATGTTTATAAATAAGGCATTTTTAAATAATAATAATCAGAAGTTTATTTGTTTTTATAGTCTATACTATTGTACGGCCATAAAATATTGTTGTTCTATCAATGCTATAAATGAAGAACTATATTGAGTCATCACAGGGATTATATACTCATCTTACCAGGATTTATGCATCCAACAGATCCCGAAAGGTACGTGCACAATTCACTAGCAGCACAACCGTAGGGCTCACAGACCAACAACTGATTGGCTTTGCATGTACATTGTTGACTACAGCCATCTGATATGACAGTTTCATTAGGCTGGAAGGAAACACAAGGTGGGAATCAGTAGGATACTTTAATAAAACCTTTCTACACTTCCCTAAGTACTAAGGCAGCTCTTGTTACAGTATCACGCAATGGGTAAACTAATTATAATTCATCTGATGGCTTTGTAAACTGATTTCTTTTTAAAGAAAATCCATTAAAATCTATGGGAGATTTTGCAGATGGAATCTGTGGTACATTTTTCAACTGGAATAGAATCAACCCCATAAAATAAATATAACTATCACTGGTTATAGACTCTGAAATGTGCATTTAAAAAAATAAATATTATTGTAAGATTAAAGAGATATTAAGACTCAAAATGTAACTCATCCATAAAATAAACATAACAACATTACAATGTATATGAATTGTGTATTATGCATGTGTCTGTGGGTGCCTGTTCCAGTTCCTCCCAGAAATTCCTGAGCTCAGATTATTATTGATTTTTTCTCATGCTCTAGTGTTTACTCTTCATAGTCTCTCTAACCACGCGTTCTCTTCGGGGGGATTATTTATGTTGCTGCTTGCCAGTAGTAATGAGGATGATAGGCAGCTTATGTATGAATATTATGGTCAAACAGAAGTCAACAGTATGTACTTGTACAATAACTTAAAATGCAGTAGGCTACCTCTCATTATCTATAGACTATGGGGTCTATTTAAGAATGGGGCCTATTTAAGAAGGTGCGAGCGGACATGATCCGATATTGCGGATAATGTCTACTGCACATCGATAAATGCCGAAAGAATACGCTCTCTGCATTTATCATTGCACCAGCAGTTCTTGTGAACTGCTGGTGCAATACCGTCCCCTGCAGATTCACGGCCAATCGGCCACTAGTAGGGGGTGTTAATCAACCCGATCGAATTGGAACGGGTTGATTTCCGGCGATGTCTGTCTGCCGCCTCAGAGTAGGCGAACAGGTTATGGAGCAGCAGACTTTAGACCGCTGCTTCCTAACTTGTGTTTCTGGTGAGCCTGAAGACTCGCCAGAAACACGGGGCACCAAGCTCTATACGAGCTTGATAAATATGCCCCTGTGGGTCTATAAGGATATGAATGTGTCTATATAAATATATAGTTATATTTTGGTACATATAGCAGATTATAAATTAGTGTGGATCTGTTTGTTTAATGATTAGATATACATTTGGGAAATGCTTGGTTGCAGGGATGTGATTTGTTAATTATCTTTTAGTTTTCCAATATATTTTAATGTCCTTTTAAATAAAATGGACACAGATATTTTCAACTATAAATATACAATTAATATAAAGCAGGATCATTTTCATAAGTCATCAGGTGACAAGTTTTACCATATAGAATTTCATGTTTTGGTAGCAGCCACATTGGTTAGGGGGAACGCAGGCTCCATTTTGAAACAGAAAACCAGTGTCACATTGACATCCTTCCGAGCAAGTCGTTGGGCAGATGGCAGTGTCATAGAGAGAAGAGCAACTTGTAGAACAGAGATCAGCACAGGATTCAAAATGGCTGTGTTCTTGGCAAGTTAATGCTATAGGGAAGAAAAATGGGAATTCTTAAAATAGAATATTTGCACTATCGCAGTGTAAGTAATGAGTAAATCTTTCCTGGCATTTGTTAAAAATAGAACATATTGGCTGCATTTCTTTAAGTGAATGTCAAATGTTTGCTGAACATTTCTAGTTTTGCAAAACAAATATTAAAAGTGTAACATTTTAATATTGAATGAAACATTCATTTGTGAAACAGAACAATTGAGTATTGAATGTGCTGTTTGAATAGCCATATATCAACATTCAAAGGGTGATTTTCAAACACTTCAGTGTATGTCTACGTAAATCAATATTTCAATGTAATATTCAAATGTTAATATTCATTCTCTAGAAACCTTTCAGTGGCAGAAGAAATGTCAAAGGTAATATTCACTCTACAATTTGAACAACATAACTGCAACCTTAAAGGGATATGAAACCCAAAAATGTTCTTTTGTGATTTAGACAGAGCACACAATTTAAAAAAATAAATAATCAAATTTACTTCTATTATAAAATTATTATTATTAATAATTCTTTGTTGAAGAGATACCTAGGTAGTATCTGTAGCACTACATGACAGGTAATAGTGCTGCCCTCTAGTGCGCTTGCTAATGGAAAACATTCTTTCAAAACTGTTACCATATAGTACTAGAGACAAGTGCATGCACCTAAGCTTACATCCCTGATTTCCAACAAAAGATACCAAGAGAACAAAGACAATTTAATAATAGAAGTAAATGAGAAATTAGTTTTAAATTGATTGTTCTAGCTGAATCATAAAAGAAAATGTTTGGGTTTCATATCCCATTAACCAAGCTCTATTCAGTGAGTCGCTATTTGTAAGACTTTTAGTTATACATATGTTTAAATATTTACTACTCCATATGTACATTTTAATATAAACATGAAAAATAAGACTGGCAATTTCAAGACTAAAAAAAAATATTTTAGAGCAGGAGTTCTTATAATTCCTTTTTAAACAAATCATTGCATTTTTTTTTCTATACTCACGGCAGAAACTTGGTGTCCTCCATGATGTGATTGTGATACCAGCTTCCTGGCAAACTGTGACATAGCTTTGAAGGATGACACACAAGTCTCCACTTCCAGAACACAGGGAGGTTACGCAATTGCTGAGATACCCAGATGGGTCAACTGAAGAGTGACAAGAAGCAAATGGACGATGAGGTGATGTAAGTATTCCACAGAATGCCTCCTTTGCCAAGGCCTCTGCTTTTTTCTTCGCACAGGTTGGACAGCCCTCTCCGATGCAACTTTCACTGCTACTACAGAGCTCTGCTGAATCCTGGTCCTTCCATAAGTTTGCAAATGCAGGGATGTTGCCATCGGTAATGTTGAGGTCATCTTCAGGGTTGTCATTGTAATTCCCACAAAGACCACACATCTGATTGTGATAGTTGCCCGGAACAGTTACCCGAACAGTCAAGTCAGAGTTTATGATCAATCCAAAGTCGGTACTAATAGATATACCAAGGCTTTGAAGTGTCACGCTAATTTTACCTGACAAAAGGTCAAAAGGAGCATTGTATATTACTCCATCCACCTGTTTAAATAATAGAAGATTAATGTTGTATTAATAAAGAAAAGTGGTTAAACATTTTATTTATGCATCAGTAATTAAATACTGCATTGTAAAAGATCTGCTTATCAATTAAATTCAGTTAGCAAATCATTTATTGATTTTAGATCCAGTAACACACCCTGTGAAAAGCATGTTAAGTAGGTTTTATCTTATCTTATAGGCTGTGGACAGTTAGGGACAGAAATAAATTAGCTCCTACACTGATCAAGAAAATTGCTTTATAGCATGTTGAAGGGTAAAGCTTTCGAAGTCTGGAGCATGCATTGTGGGAGTCTGGAGGGGGAAGCAAGATGCACCAAGCCGCGCTCCCTGGAATTTTGCTCTTTATATTGAAGTATAAGCACCCATTTAAGTAACTTTAATTACATTTTTTTATGAGATACTATCTCTCTGTTATTCTTAGATTGAACAGGGTGTTCTATAAAAGTATAGGTGCTCTGACAAAATGCAGAAGGACATTTGGCAGACGGACATTTGGCAGACGGACATTTGGCCGACATACAGAAAGCTAAAGAATGTTCCGATTTCGGCCGAGGGCAGATACGTTCCAGAGTGCTCTGTTCTAATCAGAGCCTCGGGCGCCGCAACTGCCTCTGGGAACCTTACCATGGGTCCCAGACCGCACGTTTTGTAATTCTCTGTCTGGGAAATTATCTATCTATCAAATCTATCTATTTATCTATCAAATCTATCTATCTATCTATCATATCTAGCAAATGTATCTATTGCATCTATTGATCTATCTATCTATCTATCTAATCTATGTATCTATCTATCAAATCTATCTATCTCGTGGTCGGACTGTTATCTGACAGACACTTGTGTTTCGGCCAAATGTCCGTCGGCCAAATGTCCGTCGGCCAAATGTCCGTCTGCCAAATGTCCGTCGGCTAAAAGTCCAGCCACGAAAGTATATATACTGTATAGTATATATACAGACATTGTAAAATGTATTACATAAAAACATTCTCCATTTAGTGACCCAAGAAGCTAACACATCTTTAAATAATAATGTTGTTCCAAAGTGGATTTTTATGCAATAAAGCTTGAAGGCAACAGGTGCCTTTGTAAAAATGTACAAATAATACATCATAACAATAATACATTACAATAAAATTCCCTAATAAACAAATAGTAGTAAATATAAATGTATTTCAATTTGTTATATCAATACAGTGCACAACATTTTGGGAATTGATGCACTTACCAATATTTTAGTTTCTGAGTCTTGAAGAATATTTAAGGTAAAATTATAGACTTCTACAGTAATTGTTTTCTTAATGGATGAAACAATAGCCCCAGCTTTTTGGTTTCTTATTTTGACAGCAAATGGATTCAGGTTGTATGATGGAGAGATGCAAGACTTCGCTAAAGTATATGAGCAGTTCCCATAAAAGTCATATGTCAAACCATCAAATGTCATAAAGCTTGATTCTCCCATTGCTGAGCATAGAGCAGAGCCAACTGGGTGACAGCTTTGTACGCCTTTTTCCACACGACATTCTTCATAGGGCCCACAAGAGAAAGCGGAACATGCGACAGAACCTCCAATGTTGCAAGAACATCTCTGGTCACAGGTGTCTGTAGGGTAGAAGACTGCTCCAGCTTTGTAGTATTGCCCATTGAAGGAGCAGCCACATTCATACATGGGAACACATTGGCCAGCACTGAGAACAAAACCAGTATCACAGGCACAGCCTTCCTTACAAAGAGCATCACAGCTTGTGGAAGTGGTCAGTGACAGACAAGTGGAAGGACAACCACTTGAACATAAGTCATAGTGGCTATTGATTAGACAGGTGAGATCTGCAAAACAGGTAGTGAAAACATTGTTAGTTTCTTCTGAGAGCAGAGCAGAAAGCATTCATTCATATAGATAAAGTAAAGGGACATCAAACCCAAAATGTTTCTTTCATGATTCAGATAGAGTATACAATTTTAAACAACCTTCAAATGTGCTTTATTCTCTTGGTATCTTTAAAGGAACAGTCTACACCAGAATTGTTATTGTTTGAAAAGATAGATAATCCCTTTATTACCCATTCCCAAGTTTTGCATAACCAACACAGTTATATTAATGTACTTTTTACCTCTGTGATTACCTTGTATCTAAGCCTCTGCAAACTGCCCCCTTATTTCAGTTCTTATGAAAGACTTGCCTACATTTTAGCCATTCAGTGCTGACTCCTAGGTAACTCCACAGACGTGAGCACAATGTTATCTATATGGCACACATAAACTAGTGCCCCCTAGTTGTGTAAAAAAATGACAAAATGCATTCAGATAAGAGGTGGCCTTCAAGGGCTAAGAAATTAGCATATGAACCTACCTAGGTTTAGCTTTCAACTAAGAATACCAAGAGAATAAATAAAAATTGATGATACAAGTAAATTGGAAAGTTGTTTAAAAATGAAATGCCCTATCTGAGTCATGAAAGTTTAGTTTTGACTAGACTGTCCCTTTAAGCCTTAAAGCCCAATAAGTAGAGTGAAGTCATATTCAGAGGAGCAGTGCTGCAGTGGTGGAAAGTTGAAATTTTAGTGAGAGACAGTTAAGATGTTTAGTCATGTTTGGAATCAGAATAAGTAACCTTATACAGAATTCAGTTTCAATACATTTAAGACCTTCTGTAAACACTGTCTTATAGATGAAACAACTACAGCAAACTGACTTTGAACAAAGTAATTTACCAAAGTATTAGATTTTGTAAAAGGAATTTAGCAGTTTTCGGTTATAGCATAATGATGTTTAAAAACATCTGCACAAACTTAAAGGGACACTTAAGTCAAAATTAAACTTACATAATTCAGAAAGAGCAGCAGTTTTAAACAACTTTCCAATTTACTTCCATTATCGAAATGTGCTTATTCTATTTATATGCACACATTCTGAGGCACTAGTACTGAGCATGTGCAAGATTTCCCAATATTTACATATAACATGTATATTGTGATTGGCTGATGGCTGTCACGTGATACAGAGGGAAGGGAAATAGAAGTAACTTTGAAATGTATCAGAAAAAACACGTACTATTCATTTGAAATTCAGACTTTACTGCATTGTCTTTCTATTATGCACTAGTAGTTATGCAAATCTACTGTATTTGCTGGTCTTTTCATTGTGAAAAATGTTAATGCATAATATTAAAAATATTCTTTGTAAATGCCAAAAATATATTTTTTGTACGTACAGTGAAATAACCCTTGTTTTTAGCACAAGAACTGGAAAATCTTTTAGACATGATTTAGGAAATAAATATTTGAGGACTGGGTAGAGGTAGTCTGGACTATAATATGCAAGGCTTGACGGATTGTACTCACTGCAGAATGTGTCAGATCTCCATTCATATACAGTAGCGCCAGCTTCCTGGCAAGTAGAAGTATATGCTGATATAAGGCGACAGGGAATGTCCCCACGTTTGCCATAAGCACAGAGATCATAAATACAGTCTTCAAAGTAATCTTCAGGTGAGATGACAGCATGGCAATCTCTGAAAGGACCCTTCTTGTCCAATAATATGCCACACTCTTCTTTGCTTTTCTTTTGTTCTTTCTCCAGAGATGCCAAGTCAGGGCACAGTTTTTCTGGGACTTCTCGGCACCCTGGCACAACACCTACTTTCCAGCTCTGTCCAAACTCAATAATGTCATTAATAAGACTACCGTCCTGGCCAGTGAAATCATCTAATGGGTTATTGTTGAAGTTGCCGCAGAGGCCACAAACTAATCCGTAATAGGAAGAGGGCACAGTGACAGCAACACGTGCATCCCAGTCAAAAGTTACTCGAATTCCATCCCTGGACTGAATTATACAGTGGCGGCCAGAACGGAAAATGGACAAATGCCCATTGCTGAGGGTCAGTGGAAGGTTGGATAGTAACCCATCAATCTGTAAGGAAAAGAAAAGTGCATTCAAGTCAGGATTCTTTAGACAACTGAGCTAGAAAGGTAAAACATTTAAAATATGACACAATAATTAAGAATTAAGAATTAGTTTATCAGTATTTTAACTTCTAATTGGTTATTTTTTTTTTAGTTTTTTAAAACCTACTTGGAATTGCAACTGAATTTTTTTTCCATAGAAATTCCAATTAAAATTTGAAATTAGAACCAATATTTTGTTCCATTCTCAGGTATTGGTGACATAAGATTTTGTTTTTATTTTCATAATGTCTATCAGCAAGATTACGAGTTATGAGCGCTATAGGGAAATTAAAGAACGCAACAAAAGTTGCGTTATTTAACCCTCTATAGCGCTGCCATTACAAGTTTTGAAACAGCCGGCTTGTGCGTGCGATATGGGTTTTTTAAGCTCCATACCGCACAAAATACAATCGCTGTTTTGACGTGCTCGTGCACGCTTTCCCCATAGACATCAATGGGGAGAGCGGGTCAGAAAAAAGTCTTACACCTGCGATCGCGGAATGAAAAGCTCCGTAACGCAGCCCCATTGATGTCTATGGAGAAAAATAAAGATATGTTTAAACCTAACACCCTAACATAAACCCCACATCTTAACACCCCTAATCTTCTGCCCCCAACATCGCCGCCACCTACCTACAGTTATTATCCCCTAATCTGCCTCCCCCGATATCGCCGCCACCTAAATAAACCTATTAACCCCTAATCTGCCGCTCCCGATATCGCCGCCACTATACTAAAGTTATCAACCCCTATTCCGCTACACCCCAACATTGCCCACACTATATTAAAGTTATTAACCCCTATTCCTCCGCTCCCCAACATCGCTGCCACTAAATAAAGGTATTAACCCCTAAACCTAACCCTAACATAACTCTAACCCTAACACCCCCTAACTTTAACATAATTAAAATAGAGCTAAATTAAACTTACTATTATTAACTAACTACCAGCTAGATTACGAGTTTTGTCGGTAATGGTGTGCGGTGCTAACTTTAAGTTCCAGCTCACTGCTCACCTACAAACAACGCTGGTATTACAGGTTTTATTCAACCTGGCGTTAGCCTCTAAAAAGTGAGCGGAGAGCAAAATTTAGCTCCACATCTCACCTCAATACCAGCGTTGCTTACAGTAGCGGTAAGCTGGCTAAACGTGCTTGTGCACGATTTCCCCATAGGAAACAATGGGGCAGATTCGGCTGAAAAAGAACCTAACACCTGCAAAAAAGCATCGTTCAGCTCCTAATGCAGCCCCATTGTTTCCTATGAGGAAATACATTTTATATCTGCACCTAACACCCTAACATGAACCCGAGTCTAAACACCCCTAATCTTACACTTATTAACCCCTAATCTGCCGCCCCCAACATCGCCGACACCTACATTATAGTAATTAACCCATAATCTGCCCCCCCAACATCGTCGCAACTATATTAAATGTATTAACCCCTAATCTGCCGCTGCCAACATCGCCGCCACTATACTAAAGTTATTAACCCCTAAACCTAAGTCTAACCCTAACCCTAACACCCCCCTAACTTAAATATAATTTAAATACTTCTAAATAAATTTACTATCATTAACTACATTATTCCTATTTAAAACTAAATACTTACCTATAAAATAAACCCTAAGCTAGCTACAATATAACTAATAGTTACATTGTATCTAGCTTAGGGTTTATTTTTATTTTACAGGCAAGTTTGTATTTATTTTAACTAGGTACAATAGTTATTAAATAGTTATTAACTACTTAATAACTACCTAGCTAAAATAAATACAAATTTACCTGTAAAACAAACCCTAACCTAAGTTACAATTACACCTAACACTACACTATAATTAAATTACGGCTAGATTTAGAGTTTTTTCGGTAACGACCCGCGTAGCTAACGCTGGCTTTTTTCTGGCCGCACCTTTAAAATAACTCTGGTATTGAGAGTCCACAGAATGGCTGCGTTAGGCTCCAAAAAAGGAGCATAGAGCATTTTTAACGCAACTGCAACTCTCGATACCAGAGTTGCTTACGGACGCGGCCAGCCTCAAAAACGTGCTCGTGCACGATTCCCCCATAGAAAACAATGGGGCTGTTTGAGCTGAAAAAAAACCTAACACCTGCAAAAAAGCCGCGTTCAGCTCCTAACGCAGCCCCATTGTTTGCTATGGGGAAACACTTCCAACGTCTGCACCTAACACCCTAACATGTACCCCGAGTCTAAACACCCCTAACCTTACACTTATTAACCCCTATTCTGCCGCCCCCGCTGTCGCTGACCCCTGCATATTATTTTTAACCCCTAATCTGCCGCTCCGTAAACCGCCGCTACTTACATTATCCCTATGTACCCCTAATCTGCTGCCCCTAACACTGCCGACCCCTATATTATATTTATTAACCCCTAATCTGCTCCCCACAACGTCGCCTCCACCTGCCTACACTTATTAACCCCTAATCTGCCGAGCGGACCGCACCGCTATTATAATAAAGTTATTAACCCCTAATCCGCCTCACTAACCCTATAATAAATAGTATTAACCCCTAATCTGCCCTCCCTAACATCGCCGACACCTAACTTCAATTATTAACCCCTAATCTGCCGACCGGAGCTCACCGCTATTCTAATAAATGTATTAACCCCTAAAGCTAAGTCTAACCCTAACACTAACACCCCCCTAAGTTAAATATAATTTTAATCTAACGAAATTAATTAACTCTTATTAAATAAATTATTCCTATTTAAAGCTAAATACTTACCTGTAAAATAAACCCTAATATAGCTACAATATAAATTATAATTACATTGTAGCTATTTTAGGATTAATATTTATTTTACAGGCAACTTTGTAATTATTTTAACCATGTACAATAGCTATTAAATATTTAAGAACTATTTAATAGTTACCTAGTTAAAATAATTACAAAATTACCTGTAAAATAAATCCTAACCTAAGTTACAATTAAACCTAACACTATACTATCATTAAATTAATTAAATAAAATACCTACAATTACCTACAATTAAACCTAACACTACACTATCAATAAATTAATTAAATACAATATGTACAAATAACTACAATGAAATAAACTAACTAAAGTACAAAAAATAAAAAAGAACTAAGTTACAAAAAATAAAAAAATATTTACAAACATAAGAAAAATATTACAACAATTTTAAACTAATTACACCTACTCTAGGCCCCCTAATAAAATAACAAAGACCCCCAAAATAAAAAATGCCCTACCCTATTCTAAATTACTAAAGTTCAAAGCTCTTTTACCTTACCAGCCCTGAACAGGGCCCTTTGCGGGGCATGCCCCAAGAAGTTCAGCTCTTTTTCCTGTAAAAAAAACCCATACAATACCCCCCCCCAACATTACAACCCACCACCCACATACCCCTAATCTAACCCAAACCCCCCTTAAATAAACCTAACACTAAGCCCCTGAAGATCATCCTACCTTGTCTTCACCTCACCAGGTATCACCGATCCGTCCTGGCTCCAAAATCTTCTTCCAACCCAAGCGGGGGCTGGCGATCCATCATCCGGTGGCTGAAGAGGTCCAGAAGAGGCTCCAAAGTCTTCATCCTATCCGGGAAGAAGAGTAGATCCGGACCGGCAACCATCATCTTCCAAGCGGCATCTTCTATCTTCATCCGATGAGGACCGGCTCCATCCTGAAGACCTCCGACGCGGACCCATCTTCATCCGGCGACGTCCAACTGAAGAATGACGGTTCCTTTAAGGGACGTCATCCAAGATGGCGTCCCTCGAATTCCGATTGGCTGATAGGATTCTATCAGCCAATCGGAATTAAGGTAGGAATATTCTGATTGGCTGATGGAATCAGCCAATCAGAATCAAGATCAATCCGATTGGCTGATCCAATCAGCCAATCAGATTGAGCTTGCATTCTATTGGCTGATCGTACACTGAATCTTCAGTGGAAGGTACACAATTCAAAATGGCGTCCCTTGCATTCCTATTGGCTGAAAAAATTTGAATCATCCAATAGAATGAGATCTGCTTAAATCCTAGTAGCTGATTTGAGCAGCCAATAGGATTTTAGCAGCTCTAATTTCTATTGACTGATTCAAAATTTTCAGCCAATAGGAATGCAAGGGACGCCATTTTGAATTGCGTACCTTGCATTGAAGATTCCATGTATGGCGGCGACCGTATGAAGAGGATGCTCCGCGCCGGATGTCTTCAGGATGGACCCGCTCCGCGCCTCCGGGATCAAGATAGAAGATGCCGCATGGATGAAGGTAGAAGAGACTGGATGAAGACTTCTCGCCGCCAGGATGAAGATCGTTCAAGCGGAACTTCAAAAACTGTAAGTGTATCGTCGGGGGTTAGTGTTAGGTGTTTTTAAGGTTTTTTTGGGTGTTTTTTTTTTTTTAGATTAGTGTTTTGGGCAGCAAAAGAGCTAAATGCCTACACAAATGCCCTTTTCAGGGCACTGGGTAGATTAGGATTTTTAAAAATTAGGTTTTTTATTTTAGGAGGTTGGTTGGGTGGTGGGTTTTACTGTTGGGGGGAGTCTTTGTATTTTTTTACAAGTAAAAGAGCTGTTTAATTTAGGGCAATGCCCTACAAAAGGCCCTTTTAAGGGCTATTGGTAGTTTATTGTAGGCTAGGTTTTTTTTTTTTTGGGTGGGCTTTTTTATTTTTATAGAGCTATTAGATTAGGTGTAATTCTTTTTTATTTTTGATAATTTCGTTTGTTATTTTTTGTAATTTAGTGTTTGCTATTTTTTGTAATTTAGTATTTTTTATTTTTTGTAATTAGATAGTTTGTAAATTTTAGAGTAGTGTTAGGATTTTTTTAATCGGTAGTTTAGTTTTATTTAATTGGTAGTTAGTTTAATTTTAGTTTAATAATTATATTAGTTTAATTGTTAGTTTAAACTTAGTTTTTTTAATTTGACTGGTAAATTTTAATTTAAGATAGGGAAATTGTAATTTTAATATTAAATTAGGGGGTGTTAGGGTTAGGGTTACGTTAGGGTTATGGTTAGGTTTAGGGGTTACTACTTTAATTTAGTTTATTGCGGTGTGGGGGGCTTGCGGTTTAGGGGTTAATAGTTTACTTTAGTATATTTCGTTGTGGGGGGCTTGCAGTTTAGGGGTTAATAGGTTTATTATAGTGGTGGCGGTGTAGGGCTTAATAACTTGAGCACAGTGGGGGCGATGTGGGCGGACGGCGGTTTAGAGGTTAATAACTTTATTATAGTGGTGACGATGTCAGGGAACGGCAGAATAGGGGTTAATAATTATTTTTAGTGGTGGCGATGTCGGGAGCGGCAGATTAGGGGTTAATAACTTTAATATAGTATTTGCGATGCAGGAGGGCCTTGGTTTAGGGGTTAATAGGTAGTTTATGGGTGTTTAATGTACTTTGTAGCAGTTTAGTGATGAGTTTTAAGTTACAGTTTTGTAGCGCAAAACTCATAACTACTGCTCTCAGATTGCGAAACGGATTTTGTCGTTTTAGGCTGGAATGCAGGTTTTTAGCCTGACCGCAAAACTCGTAATGGCTGTGCTATGGAAGTCCCATAATTTTTTTTAATTTTTATGAGTGCGGGACTGACGTTGCGTTACAGGCTAAAAGGTTTGCGGTACAGCTATACCAACAAGACTTGTAATGGCTGCAGTGCTGTTTTAACGCTGAAATAGCCATTTTTTCAGCGTTAAAACCCGAACGCAAAACTTGTAATCTAGGTGTAACTGAGCCCCATATGTTGACACAACGTGAAACAAAGCACAGTTTGTACTGGTTTTAAACCTATATTGATTAGCTACAGCTTTTTCCGCAGATTCTGACTGGCTGCTGGGTTTTCAGCGGGCTCTGCAACTTATTTAGGAAGTTCTGACCTGCTACAGATTTGTGTTCATATAAATAACCTTCAAAAACAATTATCCCATATTTCATAATATTATTACAATCAAGAAACACAATAATTTTGGGTGAAGCAATTATACTGTAGCAGTAAAAGCCCAGTCAATGTGAGGAACATCCTTATGACGGCCATATAAAAGTTTTCATTTTTTGACTCATCAATTTTGAAGACAGTTGTTATATATTTTAGATCTCATTATAAACTCCTGTTATTTCACATATATGAGGATATTTTCACCTCTATTTTAAACTTACCAGGACTTGGTCTGGGTATTCTCTGCGGACCTGGATTTCTATAGAATATATCGTTACATTAACAGCCGTGGCATAAGATACACTAAGACTTCCTCTATTCTGGTTGAGTACATGGACTTGGAAATCAGTTAGCCCACGACTCTGTTTACAGAGCCCTGATAGCTTGTACTGACAAGTCCCCTGAAAATTGTAGTGGTATCCATCATAGGTGATATAATGAGGATCCCCAGATGCTGTACAGGTTCCATATGTGGTTGCATAACAATCCTGAAGACCGTCTTTAACTGCACACTCCTCCCCTGGTCTACAGCCCATCTTCTTGCATTCTACTTTGTGGGTATTTGCATTGCAAAAACATTTCTCTTTGCAAAAAGAGTCACCCCAAAATGACTCATTGGGGGCAAGGAATCGTCCTTCATAAAAGCAGCCACAGTTTTCTTTGGGTTGGCAGCGTCCTTCAATCATTACAAATCCTGCATCACATTCACAAGTTTCTACACAAGGTTCTTTGCATTTTGAAGGGGCGGTAGGGTCCTGACATGTGGCAGGACAAGCGCTCCCACAAAAATTGTAAGTGCTGTTAGTGGGACATTCAAAACCTGAGAAGAATAAATAGGTACAAGATGAGAACAAAATAATAATGATTGATAAATCAATCCTTTCCTCTCCTATGTTTGAATATTCAATATTAGCGTGTGTATATATATATATATATATATATATATATATATATGTGTGTGTGTATATATGCTTGTGTGTGTATATATATATATATATATATATATATATGCGTGTGTGCATATATATATGTGTGTGTGTATGTGTTTTTTTGTGTTTGAATTTGTGTGTATATATATATATATGTGTGTATGTGTGTATATATATATATATATATATATATATATATAGTATATATATGTGTGTGTATATATATATATATATATATATATATGTGTGTGTGTATGTGTTTTTGTGTGTTTGAGTGTGTGTGTATGTGGTGTGTACTGTGTATATATGTGTGTGAGTGTGTGTATGATTGTGTGTGTATGTATGTATGTGCATGTATGTGTGTCAGTGTGTGTATGTGTTTGTATGTTTGTGTATGTTTGTGTGTATATATGTATGTGTGTGTACGTGTGTGTGTATATTTGCTTGTGTGTGTGTATGTATATATATATATATATATGTGTGTGTGTTCGCGTATGTATGTGGTGTGTGTGTGTATGTGTGTGTTTGTCCATATATATATATGCGTGTGTGTACATGTGTGTGTATGTGGTGTGTGTGTATGTGGTATGTGTAGGTTTGTGTGTCTGCATTTGTGTGTGTGTATATGTGTGTGAGTGTATGTACGTGTGTGTATGCGTGTGTATGTATGTGCATGTGTATGTGTGCTTGTTTGTATGTGTGTGTGTATGTATGTGCATGTGTATGTGTGCTTGTTTGTATGTGTGTGTGTGCGTGTGCATGTATGGGTGTGCTAGTGTGGTGTATGTATGTTTGTGTATGTGTGTGTGTGTATATGTATGTGTGTGTATATATGTGTGTGAGTGTATGTATGTGTGTGTATGTATGTGTATAAGTGTGTATATGTATGTGTGTGTATGTATTATGTGTGTGTATATTTGTGTGTGTGTGTATATGTATGTGTGTGAGTGTATGTACGTATGTGTGCGTGTGTGTGTGTGTGTGTGTATGTATGTGTGTGTATGTATGGGTGTGCGTGTGTGGTGTATGTATGTTTGTGTGTATGTGTGTGTGTATATATGTGTGTGTTTTTTATTATTATTATCGGTTATTTGAAGAGCGCCAACAGATTCAGCAGCGCTATAAACAAAGGCGGAGTACAACAAAACAATTATAGGGTAGAGGGCCCTGCCAAGAGTTGCACTGTTGTAGTCAGCTCTTAAGAAGGTGATCTACAAACAGCTGGACTCTTAGGCTTACATGCTATGGTGTTCAGGGGATAGCAATGGAGGAGAGGAACTGGTATAGATTAGCGTAGGTTGTATGCATCCCTGAACAGTAGAGTCTTTAGGGAGCGCATGAAGTTTTCAAAACTAGGGGAGAGTCTTGTGGAGCGAGGCAGAGAGTTCCACAAGATGGGAGCCAGTCTGGAGAAGTCCTGTAAACGGGAGTGTGATGAGGTAACAAGAGAGGAGGAGAGTAGGAGGTCATGAGCAGAGCGAAGGGGATGGGAGGGAGAGTATCTGGAGGCAAGGTCTGAGATATAGGGGGGAGCAGTGCAAATGAGGACTTTGTATGATTTTTTTGCGTTTGATCCTAGAGGCAAGAGGAGACCAGTGAAGGGATTGGCAGATAGGTGCAGCAGATGAAGAGCCATGTGTAAGGAAGATGAGCCTGGCAGAGGCATTCATTATGGATTGTAAAGGAGCTTGGCGGCAGGTGGGGAGACCAGAGAGGACAGAGTTGCAGTAATCGAGGCGGAAAAGGATGAGAGAGTGGATTAAAATCTTAGTTGTGTCTTGTGTAAGGAAGTTTCTAATTTTAGAGATGTTTTTGAGGTGGAAGCGGCAGGCTTTAGCCAAGGACTGAATGTGAGGAGGGAAAGAAAGATCTGAGTCAAATGTGAGACATTGGGCAAGTGGGGTAGGGGTAATGATGGAGTTGTTGACAGTTATAGAGAGATTGTGGGTGGAGATTTTGGAAGAAGGGGGGGAAATAAGGAGCTCAGTTTTGGAGAGATTTAGCTTGAGGTAGTGAGAGGACATCCAGGAAGAGATGTGAGAAAGACAGTGACACGGGTTAGCAAGGAAGGAGATAGGTCTGGTGCAGAGAAGTAGATTTGGGTGTTGTCTGCATACAAATGATATTGGAAACCGTGGGACTTTATTAGGGAACCTAGTGATGACATGTAGATTGAGAAGAGAAGGGGACCGAGGACAGAGCCTTGTGGTACTCCGACAGAAAGTGGTGACGGGGCAGAGGAGGCCCCAGAGAAGACTACACTAAAGGTACGGTTTGACAGGTAGGAAGAGAGCCACGAGAGGGCTGTGTCACAGATGCCGAAGGATTGGAGGGTTTGGAGCAAAACAGGGTGGTCAACAGTGTCAAAGGCCGCGGACAAATCAAGGAGGATAAGCAGAGAGAAGTGGCCTTTTGATTTTGCTGTAAGTAGATCGTTGGTAACCTTAACAATTGCTGTCTCTGTGGAGTGATGGGGACGAAATCCAGATTGCAGTGGGTCAATGAGGGAGTTTAATGTAAGGAAGTGGGATAGGCGTGCATATACTAGTTTTTTGAGAAGCTTTGAGGCAAGAGGGAGGAGGGAAATAGGGCGGTAGTTGGATGGGAAGGTAGGATCAAGGGAAGGTTTTTTGAGGATAGGTGTGACCAGTGCATGTTTCAGAGATGAGGGAAATATTCCGGTGCTGAGGGAGAGGTTGAAAATGTGTGTCAGTATAGGGGTAAGTGTAGCAGAGAGGGAGGGGAGTAACTGTGAGTGGATAGGGTCAAGGGGACAGGTAGTGAGGTGAGAGTGCAGTATAATTGCCGAAACTTCTTCCTCAGTAACAGGGGAGAATGAGCTAAGTTTAAGGTTATGTGGGTTGTGGTTGATTGAGAGCATTTGAGGGGGTGAGAGAATGGAATTATGTTGAGAGCTGATTTTGTTTCTGATGGAGTCGATTTTGTTAATGAAGTGGCCGGCAAAGTCTTGAGCTGACAGAGAAGTTGTATTATGAGGTGGGGGAGGGTGGAGAAGAGTATTGAAAGTGGAGAACAGACGTTTTGGGTTTGAAGAAAGATTAGAGATAAGAGTAGAGAAGTAGTGTTGCTTATGGAGATTAAGGGAAGAATAGTAGGAGTTCAAGATGAATTTGTAATGAAGAAAATCAGCTGAACTCCGAGATTTTCTCCAGTGCCGCTCAACAGTACGGGAACATCTGCGTAGGTACAATGTCAGAGGTGTATGCCAGGGCTGAGGATGAGTGTGTGATTTCCGATCTATGGTAAGAGGGGCCAGATTGTCAGATTGTGCGTGCATGTATGTGTGTGAGTGTATGTACGTATGTGTTTGTGCGTGTGTGTGTGTATGTATGTGTGTGAGTGTATGTACGTATGTGTATGTATGTGTATGTGTGTGTGTATATGTATGTGTATGTGTGTATGTATGTATGTGTGTGTGTGTGGTGTAGGTATGTTTGTGTGTGTGTATACTGTGTCTGTGTATGTGTTATGCATTTCTTACCATCATCTTCCCAAAATACAATTGATTTGCTGGACTGAGCACAAACATTCCACTTAAATAAAAATTTAAAAGATTACACACATGTTTATTTTCTGAATGTTAAGTTGTATTAATTCTGGGTGAATTTTATAAAAAACAAAGCTCTCAAGAAGGATACAAGAAGCACTCAAGATAAGATATGGTACAAAATACATTTAGTTAGTTTTAGGTGCAATCCTTCCTAACATAAAACTTAAAATGTTATGCAGTCTCAATATGGATTCATAAATAGATGTTCTATACTTACTGCATCCTGTGATGTCTCTCCACTCATAGACTTCTGCTCTCTGACTGCGGCAGGCATCACTGTAAGTCTTAAGCGCCTGGCACATTATCTGCTTGTACCCGTCATTCATGCATAAGTCATAAATACAGTTGTCCCTGTAGATTTGTGGATCAATGACTGCATGGCACATCCTGAAGGGTCCTTTTGTTTTTAAGCTGATGATGCCACAAGATGAAGGCTGACTATATTGTTGCATTACAGTAATGGAGCACTTTTTGCATGGTCCATTACAGTCATCCCAACACTCACCGTTGTCCTCCACCTTCCAACTCCGTCCAAATTCTATAGGAGTTAAAGGAATTGATGCAATAGAATAGAGGTCATCATTTGGGTTCCCATTGTAATTGCCACACAAACCACAAACACTTTCTGAGAAGCTGCTAGGAAGAGTGATCTTCAAGAGAATGTTCCAGTCATAGAGAACTTTGAGCGCAAATTCTGTTTGCAGCATAAAGGAAGTACCAACTTGGTAGATCTTAAGCTTCTCATCATGTAACGTAACTGGAAGCTGAGACCTTTGGTTGTTTACCTGAAATAACATAGTAATATTAAAGTTAATAACTGTATTTCTGTTCAGTGAGTGATGTTCTATTCACTAGAAGAGATGCACATGGTCCTATGGAATATTTTAACCAATTATCTTTCCTATTTTAGTGAAGTTATATTTAAAGGACAGAAGAACAGTACATACAAAAATACACTGTGTCCGTAGTCTAAGAGTAAGACCCTGTCTTTAGCTGTTTGCTGGTTAAACATCTCCATAGGGAAATATGAGCATGCCATGGAGCCTTTAACAATATGCTTTAATTACAATAGGGATAGGTCCACCACCACCATGCCTTTTCAGCGTCATCAGTTCCTATGTTATTATATGTAATTGATTACCAAAACCATACCACCCTTTACACATTGATATCTAATCATGGGGCGGTCAGTGTAGGAAAAGAGTTGGGTGATGGTGGGTCATGCGTTTGAGAAGATCTGAAGGCCAGATAGTTTTATCTTCTTTAATAACTACTCGTTTGGCTCACAAATTGGTTCCTATCTACCTTTCCAATAGGACCCTCAGCCTCTCTGTATACACACTTGTTTTGCCCCTACTATGATTTCAGTGACCATTACACCCAGGTACCATGTCTACCTGCTCTGTGGACTGTACATCTATGGGTAATGTGCAAGAATTTGCTCAGCCTGTTGTGTTCTTACAAATTCTTTATTCATTATTGTGGTTCTACTCCTTGAATAACATATGTGACTTTGCAAACACCAACTCAACTTCCAATGCTTTTGTGAATCAGGTGAATAGAATAACATAGGAACTAATAAATCTTTTGCCCCCAACATGTCCAAGGTTGGACAATCCATGAAAGAACACTGGCACATCCTACTCTTGGATCATAAGCTAAAATTTGCCAAGAACACTAACCCCATAGTAGACTAAAGATGCAATACTAATCTCAGGGACCTTCTGGTCATTTCAGATCTCATAAAGTGTTACTCAAATGATGATATGAAGGTAACACGGAAGGGCTGCTTCCGGTGCCCTAATTGCACCACCTGCAATGGAATGATAGCTACAAAATGTTTTAACCATCCACATGGTAATCGGAAGTACACCATCAATCACTTCATAATGTGCACCACAAACCACGTTGTTTATATGTTGATATGCCCATGTGGTTTGCACTACATTGGGAAGACCCAGGGGATAATCAGAGAAAGAATGGCCAACCATCGAATGGCTATAAGGCAGGCCATAAAGAAAGGAGAATCCGACCAACCGGTGGCACACCACTGGTTGGTGGCCAAGCATCCTGTATTTACAATCAAAGTGATTCTCATTGATCATATCCCTAAACCATCATGAGGTGGAGACAGAAATAAGCTGCTTCTCAAAAGGGAGGCGGAATGGATGTACAGGCTGGATACCATAAATCCTAAGGGACTGAACTCTGTGGCTGATTTTGGCACATTAACATAATATATCCTTGTAATGTGTCACTCTTGGGATGGGGCACTTGTTGGTTGTGGATGGGGACTGACTGGGGGTGTTCCTCTCGCCTTTGGACGAGGGATACACCACCAGCCATTGTCTATGGTATAGGCGATGATGCTGATTAGAGATGATTTGCGCTATCGCCATGGTACCCCCTCGACCAGTATTAAGTTCCCCACCCTTATAGGTGACTTTAACACATGACAGATAAATGGTAGTACAAGGTATGCACCGTTGCCAATAAAATTGCTATAATGATGGGTGTTAATGTGATATATTGATTACTATCTGTAACAAAGAATGATGTATATACATATATAGACATGCACTAAAGCCCCTCTTGTAAGAGGAATTATATATGTGTGGATTAAGAGATGTAACCCTGCTGCTGATCCTCTGAGCATTAACTTATTGTTGTATTGTCCATTTTTTTGGCATGTTTAAATGGTTGACCACGTAATGTTTGTTGGTATATTTTTACTGGCTGTTCTAATTGTCGTCTGACATCGCTATGGTTTAGGCTTACTTGCCATGTAAACACTGACACCGCATTGCACGTGTGATATTGTAAATATTTGTCACGGAAGTGATGTCACAATGGTAGAGTTCCGGTGCAATCGGAAGTGACGCCACTTCCAGCATAAGTATAAGTAAACACGTATAGTGAAGCACTGCACACACTATGCGTCATATAAGAAATATATAGAATGAGGTACATTGTAAATTGTGCTTTAAAGGGACAGTCTACCATAGAATTGTTATTGTTTTAAAAGATAGATAATCCCTTTATTACCCATTCCCCAGTTTTGCATAACCAACACAATTATATTAATATACTTTTTACCTCTGTGATTACCTTGTATCTAGGAACCTTCTTCCAGCCCCCTGATCACATGACATTTTATTTATTATCTATTGACTTGCATTTAGTGTTGTGTTGTGCTAACTCTTAAATAACTCGCTGCGCCTGAACACGTGTTATCTATATGGCCCATGTGTACTTTCTGTCTCTTTGTGTTGAAAAGAGATTTAAAAAGCCTGTGATAAGAGGCAGCCCTCAAAGGCATAGAAATTAGCATATGAACCTACCTATGTTTAGTTTAAACTAAGATTACCAAGAGAAAAAAGCAAATTTGATGATTAAAGTAAATTGGAAAGTTAATTAAAATTAAAAGTCCTAATTGAATAATGAAAGTTTAATTTATACTAGACTGTCCCTTTAACATACAATGTAGAACTAGGTTTATTAATGGTGAGTTGTTTTAATACACGGGGCCACTGGGGACACTAGTGATCCCCTTTTTGTTCACAATTGTTGTACGTATAAAGATTATTATTACCCGGAAGTGGATGTTGTAAACTTCCAGGGTCACATTAACCTAAACCGGAAATGATGTCAGTTTGGTGGCTTTTTTGACAGGAAGAAGGAGGTACCTGTTTGTGTGTCACTCTATTTAAGCACGGTTTGTGTGTGTTATTTGTGTTCTGAAGAAGGGGAGTTTTGTTCCCCGAAACGTCAATAAATTTGACTAATTGCTTTGAAGAAAATCTGGTTTGCTTCTGACATTGTTGAAGCTCGCTGTATGTACACAGAGGGACCAGGTGGTTGACCTCAGGAGGGCGGATTCACATCTTGGATTGTTTTATATATATATATAAATCCCACAAGTATTTGCACTCTCACTGCCAGGTAGTCAACAACCAGTGTGCTTAGTCAGGATTAAATTTCATAGTGACGTTTCGGGATCCACAGACCGTTTGCTCTGAGGAAGGGGTCTGTGGATCCCGAAAACGTCACTATGATATAACAAAATAAATCTATTTTTTTCTCAAATTCAGTGAGTGCAGTCTATGGGGCATATTTGATACCATGTTTCCGGCGAGCCTAAAGACCGCTGCTCCATAACCTGTCCTCCTGCTCTGAGACGGCGGACAGAAATCAACAGAAATCAACCCAATCTAATACAATCGGGTTGATTGATACCCCCTGCTAGCGGCCGATTGGTCACGAATCTGCAGGGGGCGGTACTGCACCAGCAGTTCACAAGAACTGCTGGTGCAATGATAAATGCTGACAGTGTATGCTGTCGGCTTTTATCGATGTGCAGTGGACATGATCCTCTATATGGGATCATGTCCGCTCGCACATTTATAAATATGCTCCTATATATATATACATATATTTAGACATGTATATGTATGAATCTGTTAAAGCCCTTTGCAGCTCTTTTTTTTTTAAACCAGAGCTCTGAAGTAGCTTTAACCTGACACATATTAAATTCAATTGCGCTCAAGTAAGCACCTTTACTTTCCACTCATAAAACACACACTACTTCAGACGCGCAAAGAGCCGCTATATACCCTTGTCGCTAACACTCAACAGTTAGAGCCCAATTCGTAATCAAGCCCTTAGTATATAAAAGCCTTTTTTATTTACCTGTTACTGTCACCTTTGATTGACTCATTTATTATAATATATATATATATAAAAATTAAAATATTTAGTGAACTGTTTAATTTAATGTTAGATTCCAATGATTAGGTAATAGTTTTTTTCTTTGCAGTTTTAAACAATTTCTTATTTATTTAATTAATTCTCTAATACTTTAAAGGGATAGTAAAGTCCAAATTAAACTTTCATGATTTAGATAGATCATGTAATTTTAAACAACTTTCTAATTTACTTTTATCATCAAATTTGCTTTGTTCTCTTGGTATTCTTAGTTGAAAGCTAAACCTATGCTCATTTCTAAGCCCTTAAAGGCCGCCTTTTATCTGAATGCATTTAACAGTTTTTCACAGCTAGAGGGCATAAGTTCATGTGTTTCATATAGATAACTTTGTGCTCACATACTTGAAGTTATTTAAGAGTCAGCATTAATTGCCTGAAATGCAAATCTTTCAAAAGATTTGAGATAAGGAGGCAGATTGCAGAAGCTTAGATACAAGGTAATTACAGAGGTAAAAGTAAAAGTTCTATAACAGTGCTGGTTGTGCAAAGCTGGGGAATGGTAAATAAAGAAATTATCTTTTTTTTTAAACAATAACATTTTTGGTGTTTACTATCACTTTAATATATAATATTACCCAATGGTTTTATCATTTTCCACAGACATTTAAACATCTATTTACAGGTCACAAATTATCACAGCCACCAATGTAAACTCGGTAATGATTGTTACACTCACAGTACTTACCCTGATAACACCGTATTCAGACCTGAAACCAGAGATATTGTATCCATAGACCTGTATGCTAACAGAACTTAGGTAGGACACAAGAGAAGAACCACGGTTTTCATTCTTGGTCTCAATATTGAAGTCGGGCAAAGTGATGTCCGAACTACACATCTTGGCCATTGTGTACCTGCAGGTTCCCTGGAAATCATAGTTCTTTCCATCAAAGGTGTGGTAATGAGGGTCTCCCCATGACCAACACACGGATTCAGAGTTTGAAACACACACTGCTTGACCCTTAATTATTTTACACACTTCCTTCTTCCTGCATTTAATATGACTGCATGATGGACGCATTGAACCTGTCACATACAAAATGGCACAACTTAGTCAACACACACATTTTAGATTCTCAAACTAAAATATTTACAATCTGCTGAATTTGAAATTGTTACAATGTTATTTAGTAACAGTAAATGTAGTAATTTTCAAATCTGAATTACATAACAAATGTTCCCCTTGATATTAGTTCAGCAATTCAAATGTTTCTATAGAACAATTGTAACATAAAAAGTTAAATAATGAATGTAACATTGTAATATTTATGTATCAGCAGTTGACTATTTATTCTCACAGGCTTCCATTGATGTGCATAAGAATATGTAAATATTGATATATGGATATTCAAATGCTGATATCTGAGTATTTAAATGTTACATTTGATCATTAACTTTTTATTTTCATTAAAATAAATATTAAGGGCCAGATAATGAGTGGAGTGCAAATTAACGCTCCAGCTTAAGCGTTACTTCCTCTAGAAGTAATATTTGTAGGCTCGTCAGGTTACGCTTGTATTTTGAGTTGAAAGTAAACTGTTTTCACTCTACCGGTAACCCGACAAGTGCAAAAATCCGAACTCAAAATATTGGGTAGGGGTACCCGTTCATGTATTACCCCATAGAACAAAAACAGAAGAGAGACAGAGCACAACCACCTCTGAGCGTAAAACTGTTTAATACAAACTCTCAGTTAAAAAAGTACAAAGACTAGTGCATAACGAGCACGTACATAAGACAAAAAAAAATGCAGTCATAAAAAAATCACCACCGTTCCAGATCCTCCTTAAATCTCCAGAGCGTGCTGTTCTATTCCCTTGTTCCACTGCTCGTCTGAGATCCCCATGAGCGGGTAGCGAGGACAAACCGGGACGCCACCGGAAGTAGTTCAGGTAACTACTACGTCACGGATCCACCGTCCCACTGTCTGAAGCTGTTGATGGCTACTACACTGTAGCCAGGTTCTGAAGTGCACTCTATGCGTTTCGTCGGGTTGCGACCCGACTTTGTCAAGAGATAATTCAATGCTAATAGGCAGTTCCTTTTAAAAGTGGTGGTTTTGACTCGCCTCCAAAATCCAACGATCTGATTGGCTGAATGTCGTAAATCATATAGTCAATAGAGTTCATCAGTTCCTGAAGTCCGGCGGTGAAGTCTTCTTTGAATTCAATATAATTGACTTTTGGCAAAGAAGCTTTTGTTATTGGGATTCCTGGAGTTGCCCTAATCTAAGAGGAGCTGCTGGACTATATAGCACATCTATTATATGATAGAACAACTTATATACTTGCTGTATTTAAATATAACAGCGCTTCGTGGTGTATATATTTTATACACAGTTGCTTTTTACTTGGAAGAAGACTTCACCGCCGGACTTCAGGAACCAGTCGCTGCTTGGAAGAAGACTTCACCGCCGGACTTCAGGAACCGATGAACTCTATTGACTATATGATTTTACGACATTCAGCCAATCAGATCGTTGGATTTTGGAGGCGAGTCAAAACCGCCACTTTTAAAATGAACTGCCTATTAGCATTGAATTATCTCTTGACAAAGTCGGGTCGCAACCCGACGAAACGCGTAGAGTGCACTTCAGAACCTGGCTACAGTGTAGTAGCCATCAACAGCTTCAGACAGTGGGACGGTGGATCCGTGACGTAGTAGTTACCTGAACTACTTCCGGTGGCGTCCCGGTTTGTCCTCGCTACCCGCTCTTGGGGATCTCAGACGAGCAGTGGAACAAGGGAATAGAACAGCACGCTCTGGAGATTTAAGGAGGATCTGGAACGGTGGTGATTTTTTTATGACTGCATTTTTTTTGTCTTATGTATGTGCTCGTTATGCACTAGTCTTTGTACTTTTTTAACTGAGAGTTTGTATTAAACAGTTTTACGCTCAGAGGTGGATGCGCTCTGTCTCTCTTCTGTTTTTGTTATAGCCTTTTCCTTGGGAGCAGGAGCACAGTTTTTGCGTCCCTGAACAGAGCGGCATCCTACCCTGGGTCAACACTCCCACCTACATTTGGGAAGTATACATAGTCTGCATTTATTACTTGCGATTGTGTTTCTTACCTTTTTTCACCTTTTTGTATTGTGTTTCTTTTATTTTATTATTTCATTTGTTTATCCCTGTGGTTATTTGCTGTTAGCCAATTTATCTGGTCACATTTTATATTGTCAATTGATATATTTTATACTCGATGTTTAAGTGTATATTTTTATAACACATGTGATTAGTATTTCTTACTGCAGACACTAGGGGAACCTCCCTTGGTGACAATTTATGACCAGCAGAAGCAAACAACTCGGTTTTTGCACATTGCATAATATGGTTAGAAACCATTTGATATCAATTTACTAACATTACTGTTTTAGGGGTTTGAGTAAGAGAAGCGCAGTCTATATTTTTGTCTTTTCTGTATATTACCCCATAGAAGTCAAAGGAGAAAAAAAATAGCTACACTGGTTGGTTTACAGCACCAATTTCGGTAAAAGAAAAAACCTTTATTTTCACATTACATGCGACGTTTCGGCCTTTATTTTCTCATGCATGATTAAGGCCATACAGGCCGAAACGTTGCATGTAATGTGAAAATAAAGGTTTTTTCTTTTACCGAAATTGGTGCTGTGGATACTATTCTTCTACATTGCTGTGAGGGTGGCAGTAACCCTTTCTCCACGGGCATCAAACAGAACAGACATTTACTAAAAGGTACTAACAGGTGCTGTACTCAATTGCTAATTCTTGTACACTGGTTGGTTTGAGTGGCTACCAGCAAGAAAATGAGGCTCCCATTTGAGCCTATGGAAGTGCGCTCTTGTGTAATACCAGCGCACATTTACATGTGTTGGTATTACTGAATGGAGCGCAAATATCGCTCTCGTGTAATGTGCTCCAGTCATATTCTGGCCCTTAATAATTAACCATATTAGCTTTTAATTCTTGTGAACAGACTCCGTTTTCATATTGTGCTTACCTTGGTCACACCCATAAAACACAATTCCATTTATCACAAATCTCTATCTGTTAAGCAAGCATATATCCTATCACAACAGTACTGCTACAAAAAGATAGTGTTTACAAAAGGATTAAAATTCCTCCCTCTATTAACAATCTTTAACTTGAATTTGTCAAATAAATATGTTACATACCAAGCATACATTATATATAGATCACCCTATGCTGTGATTTTTATTTGATTTGCTACCTGTATTTCCAGTACTGACATTCCTGATATACAAATAACTCAACTTACAAACTTAGCCTTTATATACAATCTTTTTATCCAAAGTTTACGGTGTACACGCATTAAAAGATCTATATGGATTTTGCTATAACATTTTAATTTATTTTCATTGTAAATAAAAATATTAAACACTCACACACAAGGCTTACCTTTAACACAGATACCAGGCTCCCCATAGTTATTCAATAAATTCATTCCAACAGTAATGAGTCCAAATGGGTTATCTGGGTCTTCAATTAACAAAGCTTTTGACTTTGATCCCAAACTGAATTCTCCCCAAGAATACTCTGTATCTGGGATATTCTTCCAATTTATTTCTCCAAGAGATGCTTTATCTACTGTTATTCTCTGCAATGATGATGTTTTAGCTAAGACAACAGCATCATTGAAGAAGTCCTCCTGGCCTACAACTTGATAGGTAGTGCAAAAAGATGTAATGTCTGGGACATTCATAAGAAAGGTGTCATAGGACAATGTGCCGTTTTTGCCGCCAGCACAGTACAGAAGGACCTGAATACCTTCAGTTGAAGTTATATAGAGAGGTGCTGAGGCATATAGTTTGATCTCAAGTACATCTCCAGAGTTTAGTTCTTTGGTAGCTTTAAGCTGTCCAGCTTGATAGTTTACTACTGTGTTTTTTGAGGCTGTTACATAAACCAGATCATATTTGGTCTGGAATGATAATGGTGCTACTAGGTAATCTGTTGCCCAGGAGGAGACTGGCTGAAGCTGTTCATACACGTGGGTACATTTAGTGTGCTTCCAGGAACATGTGTGCCCACTCAGAACAGCCACTGGCTTATTTGATTGGATTCTTGTGCCAGACAAATCTTCTTTGCTCAAAAACTCCACAGCTTCAAAAGGCTCAAGATTAATAATGAGCTTAGTTCCTTTAGGATATTCGCGATCAAGGAAGGAAATCGTTCTAGTAGGAGTAATAGTTACTGACGTTGGCTCTTTCGATGCAACCACTGCAAATTCCTTAAAGGATCCTTCTGGACCTTCCTCTGGAGTAAATATATAATACTCTGTTCCTAGTTCCTAAAGGGTTACAAAAATGGTTAAATTGAGCTACCATTATACAAACTAGAAAATAAAAAATAAAAATTTAGTTTGTACAGTGGGGCAGAAAAGTATTTAGTATCCAGAGTTGGGAACAAAAAATGGCGCTCCAAGCCCAAAAATATAAAAAGTTCAACTTTATTCCAAATAAGTTTAAAATCATACAAAAATGTATAAAAAGTGGTCAGCACAATAGTGCAAAAAACAAGATAGAGAACAGGTGCAAAAAACAGCAAACGTTTCGTGCTCCACGCACTTGGTCATTGCTAATTGATGCACCTGTTCTGTTCTCCTTTTATTGCCAAGATTCTTAAAGTAACATCACAGATTTTATCAACTTGTATTTTGCTATTTTGTAAGGGAGCCTATGACAAGAAACCTTTTGTTTCCTAAATTCATTAAATGGCATTTTGAAGAAAAACATAATTGTTTGTACATGATATTAGGACAGTATTTCTTAAGAAGAATATCTCATGGACAACAATAATATATTCATTTTGCAGAAAAAATATAAATGCTACACAAATGAGCCTATGACAAGGAACATATCCAAAATCTAGACCCTTTCTCCTGCTTAAATACAATTTCTTAAAATAACATAATGGATTTTATCAACTTGTATTTTGTTATTTTGTAAGGGAGCCTATGACAAGAAACCTTGTGTTTCTAAATTCATTAAATGACATATTAAAGAAATACATAATTGTTTGTACATGATATTAAAAGAATATTTCTTAAAAAGAATATCTCATCTTGTTTTTTGCACTATTGTGCTGACCACTTTTTATACATTTTTGTATTATTTTAAACTTATTTGGAATAAAGTTGAACTTTTTATATTTTTGGGCTTGGAGCGCCATTTTTTGTTCCCAACTCTGGATACTATGAGGATTTTGGGTGCGTGTGCAGACGCACAGGGAACAACAGTTGCCGCCTGAGAATAATTACGGAGAATATAACTGTCTTGAACGGGGATATAATTCCCACACCCTCACTCTAGCAGTGCCTATTATAATATTGTTTCATTCATTACATACCCCAGAGGCGCCCCGTTGAGCAGGTTAGTTTTCATCATCAAAAAAGTATTTAGTCAGCCACCAATTGTGCAAGTTCTCCCACTTAAGAAGATGAGAGAGGCCTGTAATTTTCATCATAGGTATACCTCAACTATGAGAGACAAAATGTGGAAACAAATCCAGACAATCAGATTGTCTGATTTGGAAAGAATTTATTTGCAAATTATGGTGGAAAATAAGTATTTGGTCAATATCAAAAGTTCATCTTAATACTTTGTTATATATCCTTTGTTGGCAATGACAGAGGTCTGTAAGTCCTCACAAGGTTGTCACACACTGTTGCTGGTATGTTGGCCCATTCCTGCATGCAGATCTCCTCTAGAGCAGTGATGTTTTGGGGCTGTCGCTGGGCAAAACAGACTTTCAACTCCCTCCAAAGGTTTTCTATGGGGTTGAGATCTGGAGACTGGCTAGGTCACTCCAGGACCTTGAAATGCTTCTTACGAAGCCACTCCTTCATTGCCCGGGCAGTGTGTTTGGGATCATTGTCATGCTGAAAGACCCAGCCATGTTTCATCTTCAATGCCCTTGCTGATGGAAGGAGGTTTGCACTCAAAATCTCACGATACATGGCCCCATTCATTATTTCATGTACACGGATCAGTCGCCCTGTTCCCTTTGCAGAGAAACAGCCCCAAAGTATGATGTTGCCACCCCCATGCTTCACAGTAGGTATGGTGTTCTTTGGTTGCAACTCAGCATTCTCTCTCCTCCAAACATGACGAGTTGTGTTTCTTCCAAACAGTTCTACTTTGGTTTCATCTGACCATATGACATTCTTCCAATCCGCTTCTGGATCATCCAAATGCTCTCTAGCATACTTCAGACGGGCCCGGACATGTACTGGCTTAAGCAGGGGCACACGTCTGGCACTGCAGGATCTGAGTCCCTGGCGGCGTAGTGTGTTACTGATGGTAGCCTTTGTTACGTTGGTCCCAGCTCTCTGCAGGTCATTTACTAGGTCCCCCCGTGTGGTTCTGGGATGTTTGCTCACCATTCTTGTAATCATTTTGACCCCACGGGGTGAGATCTAGCGTGGAGCCCCAGATCGAGGGAAATTATCAGTGGTCTTGTATGTCTTCCATTTTCTAATTATTTCTCCCACAGTTGATTTCTTCACACCAAGCTGCTTGCCTATTGCAGATTCAGTCTTCCCAGCCTGGTGCAGGTCTACAATTTTGTTTCTGGTGTCCTTCGACAGCTCTTTGGTCTTCACCATAGTGGAGTTTGGAGTGTGACTGTTTGAGGTTATGGACAGGTGTCTTTTATACTGATAACAAGTTCAAACAGGTGCCATTAATACAGGTAATGAGTGGAGGACAGAGGAGCCTCTTAAAGAAGAAGATACAAGTCTGTGAGAGCCAGAAATATTGCTTGTTTGTAGGTGACCAAATACTTATTTTCCACCATAATATGCAAATAAATTCTTTCCAAATCAGACAATGTGATTGTCTGGATTTGTTTCCACATTTTGTCTCTCAAAGTTGAGGTATACCTATGATGAAAATTACAGGCCTCTCTCATCTTCTTAAGTGGGAGAACTTGCACAATTGGTGGCTGACTAAATACTTTTTTGCCCCACTGTATATCTAGAACAAATAATACAATTCATCATATCAGGTAAGGCTCACTTAAAGGAACAGTCAAGTCCAAAAAAAACTTGCAGGATTTAAATAGGTAATGTAATTTAAACAACTTTACAATTTACTTTTATCACCAATTTTGCTTTGTTCTCTTGGTATTCTTAGTTGAATGCTAAACCTAGGAGGTTCATATGCTAATTTCTTAGACCTTGAAGACTGCCTCTAATCTAAATGCATTTTGACCACTAGAGGGCATTAGTTCATGTGTTTCATATAGATAACATTGAGCTTAGGCACGTTAAGTTACCCTGGAGTGAGCACTGATTGGCTAAAATGCAAGTCTGTCAAAAGAACTGAAATAAGGGGGCTGTTTGCAGAGGCTTAGATACAAGGTAATCACAGAGGTAAAAAGTATATTAATATAACTGTGTTGGTTATGGAAAACTGGGGAATGAGTAATAAAGGGATTATCTTTCTTTTTAAACAACAACAATTCTTTTGTTGACTGGCCCTTTAATTGAGCAGAAGGTTAAAAGGACAGTATACTATAAAATTGTTTTTCCCTTAATGTGTTTCCAATTACTTTTTTTTACCAGCTGAGCATAAAATGTATTGATTTGCTTTTGAAGGCTTATTTGTGTATATGAATTAGCTGATTTTGTGTTTCGAAGTCACAACCTAATAAAATGGGTTGAGCTTGTAGGTATAATCAGATCTCATTACTTTATCACATTGTGTACATATACATGTGTCTTTATCTTATATCTGTAGGTATAATCAGATCTCATTACTTTATCACATTGTGTACATATACATGTGTCTTTATCTTATATCTGTAGGTATAATCAGATCTCATTACTTTATCACACTGTGTACATATACATGTGTCTTTATCTTATATCTGTAGGTATAATCAGATCTCATTACTGTATCACATTGTGTACATATACATGTGTCTTTATCTTATATCTGTAGGTATAATCAGATCTCATTACTGTATCACACTGTGTACATATACATGTGTCTTTATCTTATATCTGTAGGTATAATCAGATCTCATTACTGTATCACATTGTGTACATATACATGTGTCTTTATCTTATATCTGTAGGTATAATCAGATCTCATTACTTTATCACATTGTGTACATATACATGTGTCTTTATCTTATATCTGTAGGTATAATCAGATCTCATTACTTTATCACATTGTGTACATATACATGTGTCTTTATCTTATATCTGTAGGTATAATCAGATCTCATTACTTTGTCACATTGTGTACATATACATGTGTCTTTATCTTATTCTGTAGGTATAATCAGATCTCATTACTTTGTCACATTGTGTACATATACATGTGTCTTTATCTTATATCTGTAGGTGTAATCAGATCTCATTACTGTATCACATTGTGTACATATACATGTGTCTGTATCTTATATCCGTAGGTATAATCAGATCTCATTACTGTATCACATTGTGTACATATACACGTGTCTTTATCTTATATCTGTAGCTGTAATCAGATCTCATTACTGTATCACATTGTGTACATATACATGTGTCTTTATCTTATATCTGTAGGTATAATCAGATCTCATTACTTTATCACATTGTGTACATATACATGTGTCTTTATCTTATATCTGTAGGTATAATCAGATCTCATTACTTATCACATTGTGTACATATATATGTGTCTTTGTCTTATATCTGTAGGTATAATCAGATCTCATTACTTTATCACATTGTGTACATATACGAGTCTGTATCTTATATCTGTAGGTTTAATAAGATCTCATAACTGTATCACATTGTGTACATATACATGTGTCTTTATCTTATATCTGTAGGTATAATCAGATCTCATTATTTTATCACATTTTGTACATATACATGTCTTTATCTTAAATCTGTAGGTATAATCAGATCCCATTACTTTATCACATTGTGTACATATACATGTGTCTTTATCTTATATCTGTAGGTATAATCAGATCTCATTACTGTATCACATTGTGTACATATACATGTGTCTTTATCTTATATCTGTAGGTATAATCAGATCTCATTACTTTATCACACTGTGTACATATACATGTGTCTTTATCCTATATCTGTAGGTATAATCAGATCTCATTACTTTATCACATTGTGTACATATACATGTGTCTTTATCTTATATCTGTAGGTATAATCAGATCTCATTACTTTATCACATTGTGTACATATACATGTGTCTTTATCTTATATCTGTAGGTATAATCAGATCTCATTACTTATCACATTGTGTACATATATATGTGTCTTTGTCTTATATCTGTAGGTATACTCAGATCTCATTACTTTATCACATTGTGTACATATACGAGTCTGTATCTTATATCTGTAGGTATAATAAGATCTCATAACTGTATCACATTGTGTACATATACATGTGTCTTTATCTTATATCTGTAGGTATAATCAGATCTCATTATTTTATCACATTTTGTACATATACATGTCTTTATCTTAAATCTGTAGGTATAATCAGATCCCATTACTTTATCACATTGTGTACATATACATGTGTCTTTATCTTATATCTGTAGGTATAATCAGATCTCATTACTGTATCACATTGTGTAAATATACATGTGTCTCATATCTTATATCTGTAGGTATAATCAGATCTCATTACTGTATCACATTGTGTACATATACATGTGTCTTTATCTTATATCTGTAGGTATAATCAGATCTCATTACTGTATCACATTGTGTACATATACATGTGTCTGTATCTTATATCTGTAGGTATAATCAGATCTCATTACTTTATCACATTGTGTACATATACATGTGTCTGTATCTTATATCTGTAGGTATAATCAGATCTCATTACTGTATCACATTGTGTACATATACATGTGTCTTTATCTTATATCTGTAGGTATAATCAGATCTCATTACTTTATCACACTGTGTACATATACATGTGTCTTTATCCTATATCTGTAGGTATAATCAGATCTCATTACTTTATCACATTGTGTACATATACATGTGTCTTTATCTTATATCTGTAGGTATAATCAGATCTCATTACTTTATCACATTGTGTACATATACATGTGTCTTTATCTTATATCTGTAGGTATAATCAGATCTCATTACTTTATCACATTGTGTACATATACATGTGTCTTTATCTTATATCTGTAGGTATAATCAGATCTCATTACTTTATCACATTGTGTACATATACATGTGTCTGTATCTTATATCTGTAGGTATAATCAGATCTCATTACTGTATCACATTGTGTACATATACATGTGTATTTATCTTATATCTGTAGGTATAATCAGATCTCATTACTGTATCACAATGTGTACATATACATGTGTCTTTATCTTATATCTGTAGGTATAATCAGATCTCATTATTTTATCACATTGTGTACATATACATGTGTCTTTATCCTATATCTGTCCGTAAACCAAAGATCAATACTTGGAGAGAACAATGAAAAATTAACATTTTATCACCTTATCTCTTCTATACCCCACTGGAAGTATAATTTCTTCTACTGGCTCTGTTTACACAGCTTGGCCTTAAAGGGACAGTCAAAACCAGAATTGTTGTTTAAAAAGATAGATTATCCCTTTATTACCCATTCCCTAGTTTTGCATAACCATCACAGTTATAATAATACTTTTTTTTTTTACTCTGTGATTACTTTGTATCTAAGCATCTGCAAACTGTCCCCTTATTTTAGTTCTTTTGACAGACTTGCATTTTAGCCAATCAGTGCTGACTCCTAGGTAACTTCACATGCATGAGCTCAATGTTATCTATATGACACACATGAACTAACACCCTCTAGTGGTGAAAACTGTCAAAATGCATTCATATTAGAGGCGGCCTTCAAGGTCTAAGAAATTAGCATATGAGCCTACCTAGGTTTAGCTTTCCACTAAGAATACCAAGAGAACAAAGCAAAATTAATGATAAAAGTAAATTGGTAAGTTGTTAAAATCACATGCCCTATTTAAATCATTAAAGTTTATTTTGGACTTGGCTGTCCCTTTAAAGCCCAAAACTTCCGGGATAGGTGGGTATACCACAGGCTAAATCAACTATTTCAAATGCCAATATAAGGGTAATGGAAATACTTGTAAACAATGTAATACACGGCAGCAGGTCAAGAGAATCATTGAGAACAAATTAAAGGGGAGACGATTTTTAAATAAACTGTCTCTTTAATTAGAAAACAACTTTGAAAATAAAGATTTTATTGGTGTTGCCTTCAGTAGGAATGGGCAAATGACTATATTTTGATATTCTAATGGTTGATTACATAATCTCCTTGATATATGTTCTACAATTTATATGTTTACATTTTAACATTGGTATATTGATTCCAACAGACATTTATTAAACTTTATGAGAATCAACATTCAATTGTTAACATATATCAATAAAATGAAATTGTAACATTTAAAGGGACATGTAAGTTAAAGTTATACTTCCATGATTCAGATAGAACTTGCAATGTAAATATATATATATATATATATATATATATATATATATATGTATATATATATATATATATATATATATATATATATATACAATTAACTTATTTTTCTATTGGTTGAAACTTCAACTATTTTGACTATAAATTTTGCATTTCATTAATGTAAGATAACACAAACAAACAAGTTTGCTTATCAGGGACTGGCAAAGTGACATGGTTGAATTTTAGCTCCTTTCTATGAGAACATATTGAGGTAGGCTCCAGAGCATATACATACACACATCTAAAGCTCCAGACCATATACATATACACATCAAAAGCTCCAGAGCATATACATATACACATCTAAAGCTCCAGAGCATATACATATACACATCTAAAGCTCCAGAGCATATGCATATACACATATAAAGCTCCAGACCATATACATATACACATCTAAAGCTCCAAAGCATATACATATACACATCTAAAGCTCCAGAGCATATACATATACACATCTAAAGCTCCAGAGCATATACATATACACATCTAAAGCTCCAAAGCATATACATATACACATCTAAAGCTCCAGAGCATATACATATACACATCTAAAGCTCCAGAGCATATACATATACACATCAAAAGCTCCAGAGCATATACATATACACATCTAAAGCTCCAGAGCATATACATATACACATCTAAAGCTCCAGAGCATATACATACACACATCTAAAGCTCCAGACCATATACATATACAAATCAAAAGCTCCAGAGCATATACATATACACATCTAAAGCTCCAGAGCATATACATATACACATCTAAAGCTCCAGAGCATATACATATACACATCTAAAGCTCCAGAGCATATACATATACACATCTAAAGCTCCAAAGCATATACATATACACATCTAAAGCTCCAGAGCATATACATATACACATCTAAAGCTCCAGAGCATATACATATACACATCAAAAGCTCCAGAGCATATACATATACACATCTAAAGCTCCAGAGCATATACATATACACATCTAAAGCTCCAGAGCATATACATACACACATCTAAAGCTCCAGAGCATATACATATACAAATCAAAAGCTCCAGAGCATATACATATACACATCTAAAGCTCCAGAGCATATACATATACACATCTAAAGCTCCAGAGCATATACATATACACATCTAAAGCTCCAGAGCATATACATATACACATATAAAGCTCCAGAGCATATACATAAACACATCAAAAGCTCCAGAGCATATACATATACACATCTAAAGCTCCAGAACATATACATATACACATCTAAAGCTCCAGACCATATACATATACACATATAAAGCTCCAGAGCATATAAATAAACACATCTAAAGCTCCAGAGCATATACATATACACATCTAAAGCTCCAGACCATATACATATACACATCTAAAGCTCCAGAGCATATACATAAACACATCTAAAGCTCCAGAGCATATGCATATACACATCTAAAGCTCCAGAGCATATACATAAACACATCTAAAGCTCCAGAGCATATACATATACACATATAAAGCTCCAGAGCATATAGATATACACATATAAAGCTCCAGAGCATATACATATACACATCTAAAGCTCCAGAGCATATGCATATACACATCTAAAGCTCCAGAGCATATACATATATACATATAAAGCTCATGACACGTGCATGCTCCTTAGGCTATCTAGGTATTCTGCTATGGAAAGAAGCCATATTTCAACAAATGCATATGCATATACACATCTAAAACTCCAGAGCATATACATAAACACATCTAAAGCTCCAGAGCATATACATATACACATCTAAAGCTCCAGAGCATATACATATACACATCTAAAGCTCCAGAGCATATACATATACACATCTAAAGCTCCAGAGCATATGCATATACACATATAAAGCTCCAGAGCATATACATAAACACATCTAAAGCTCCAGAGCATATACATATACACATCTAAAGCTCCAGAGCATATACATATACACATCTAAAGCTCCAGAGCATATACATATACACATCTAAAGCTCCAGAGCATATACATATACACATATAAAGCTCCAGAGCATATACATAAACACATCTAAAGCTCCAGAGCATATACATATACACATCTAAAGCTCCAGACCATATACATATACACATATAAAGCTCCAGAGCATATACATATACACATCTAAAGCTCCAGAGCATATACATATACACATCTAAAGCTCCAGAGCATATACATATACACATCTAAAGCTCCAGACCATATACATATACACATCTAAAGCTCCAGAGCATATACATATACACATCTAAAGCTCCAGACCATATACATATACACATATAAAGCTCCAGAGCATATACATAAACACATCTAAAGCTCCAGAGCATATACATATACACATCTAAAGCTCCAGACCATATACATATACACATCTAAAGCTCCAGACCATATACATATACACATCTAAAGCTCCAGAGCATATACATATACACATCTAAAGCTCCAGACCATATACATATACACATATAAAGCTCCAGAGCATATACATAAACACATCTAAAGCTCCAGAGCATATACATATACACATCTAAAGCTCCAGACCATATACATATACACATCTAAAGCTCCAGAGCATATACATATACACATCTAAAGCTCCAGACCATATACATATACACATATAAAGCTCCAGAGCATATACATATACACATCTAAAGCTCCAGAGCATATACATATACACATCTAAAGCTCCAGAGCATATACATATACACATCTAAAGCTCCAGACCATATACATATACACATCTAAAGCTCCAGAGCATATACATATACACATCTAAAGCTCCAGACCATATACATATACACATCTAAAGCTCCAGAGCATATACATATACACATCTAAAGCTCCAGAGCATATACATATACACATCTAAAGCTCCAGACCATATACATATACACATCTAAAGCTCCAGAGCATATACATATACACATATAAAGCTCCAGAGCATATACATATACACATATAAAGATCCAGAGCATATACATATACACATCTAAAGCTCCAGACCATATACATATACACATATAAAGATCCAGAGCATATACATAAACACATCTAAAGCTCCAGAGCATATACATATACACATCTAAAGCTCCAGAGCATATGCATATACACATATAAAGCTCCAGAGCATATACATATACACATATAAAGATCCAGAGCATATACATATATACATCTAAAGCTCCAGAGCATATACATATACACATATAAAGCTACAGAGCATATACATATACACATCTAAAGCTCCAGAGCATATACATATACACATCTAAAGCTCCAGACCATATACATATACACATCTAAAGCTCCAGAGCATATGCATATATACATATAAAGCTCATGACACGTGCATGCTCCTTAGGCTATCTAGGTATTCTGCTATGGAAAGAAGCCATATTTCAACAAATGAAAGCAACAAAAAGAAGTAAATTTGACACTAGAATTAAACTATAAAGATTTGTGTGCGCTATTGGAATCATGAGCGTTGTTTGTTTATAATGACTTACAAAGTAATTATGTGCGCAACTAGGTGCTCAATGGTAAAAAAAAGTTGAGTGCAGATAAAGCACTTGCGGGAGCGCAAATTTGCAATTTACTTGTAATATATCCCTATTTGCGAACTCTAGAAAAGGGTTAAACACATTGGTAAAGTCACATTCTGGAGTCACAAGCATTGTAGCTCCCGAGGGGGACACAGCAGCTGATTGGTAGCTATGTTCAACTTTCTCTCATTAATGGCTCTCCATCCATGTTCTACTCAGAAGCCGGAATACTTGTGTATCCATGTGGTTAACCTCTTTGTAGAAGTTAAACACATACGGCTAGATTTAGAGTTTTGTCGGTAACGACCCGAAAATCTAACGCCGGCTTTTTTCTGGCCGCACCATAAAAATAACTCTGGTATTGAGAGTCCACATAAAGGCTGCGTTAGGCTCCAAAAAAGGAGCGTAGAGCATTTTTAACGCAGCTTCAACTCTCAATACCAGAGTTGCTTACGCAAGCGGCCAGCCTCAAAAACGTGCTCGTGCACGATTCCCCCATAGAAAACAATGTGGCTGTTTGAGCTGAAAAAAAACCTAACACCTGCAAAAAAGCCGCGTTCAGCTCTTAACGCAGCCCCATTGTTTCCTATGCGGAAACACCTCCTAAGTCTGCACCTAACACCCTAACATGTACCCCGAGTCTAAACACCCCTAACCTTACACTTATTAACCCCTAATCTGCCGCCCCCGCTATCGCTGACCCCTGCATATTATTATTAACCCCTAATCTGCCGCTCCGTAAACCGCCGCTACTTACATTATCCTTATGTGCCCCTAACACCGCCGACCCCGATATTATATTTATTAACCCCTAATCTGCCCCCCACAACGTCGCCTCCACCTGCCTACACTTATTAACCCCTAATCTGCCGAGCTGACCGCACCGCTACTATAATAAAGTTATTAACCCCTAATCCGCCTCACTAACCCTATAATAAATAGTATTAACCCCTAATCTGCCCTCCCTAACATCGCCGACACCTAACTTCAATTATTAACCCCTAATCTGCCGACTGGAGCTCACCGCTATTCTAATAAATGGATTAACCCCTAAAGCTAAATCTAACCCTAACACTAACACCCCCCTAAATTAAATATAATTTTAATCTAACGAAATTAATTAACTCTTATTAAATAAATTATTCCTATTTAAAGCTAAATACTTACCTGTAAAATAAATCCTAATATAGCTACAATATAAATTATAATTACATTGTAGCTATTTTAGGATTAATATTTATTTTACAGGCAACTTTGTAATTATTTTAACCAGGTACAATAGCTATTAAATAGTTAAGAACTATTTAATAGTTACCTAGTTAAAATAATTACAAAATTACCTGTAAAATAAATCCTAACCTAAGTTACAATAAAACCTAACACTATACTATCATTAAATTAATTAAATAAAATACCTACAATTACCTACAATTAAACCTAACACTACACTATCAATACATTAATTAAATACAATATCTACAAATAACTACAATGAAATAAACTAACTAAAGTACAAAAAATAAAAAAGAACTAAGTTACAAAAAATAAAAAAATATCTACAAACATAAGAAAAATATTACAACAATTTTAAACTAATTACACCTACTCTAAGCCCCCTAATAAAACAACAAAGCCCCCCAAAATAAAAAATGCCCTACCCTATTCTAAATTACTAAAGTTAAAAGCTCTTTTACCTTACCAGCCCTGAACAGGGCCCTTTGCGGGGCATGCCCCAAGAAGTTCAGCTCTTTTGCCTGTAAAAAAAAACATAAAATACCCCCCCCCCAACATTACAACCCACCACCCACAAACCCCTAATCTAACCCAAACCCTCCTTAAATAAACCTAACACTAAGCCCCTGAAGATCATCCTACCTTGTCTTCACCTCACCAGGTATCACCGATCCGTCCTGGCTCCAAAATCTTCATCCAACCCAAGCGGGGGTTGGCGATCCATCATCCGGTGGCTGAAGAGGTCCAGAAGAGGCTCCAAAGTCTTCATCCTATCCGGGAAGAAGAGGCGATCCGGACCGGCAACCATCTTGATCCAAGCGGCATCTTCTATCTTCATCCGATGACGACCGGCTCCATCCTGAAGACCTCCACCGCGGACCCATCTTCTTCCGGCGACGTCCAACTGAAGAATGACGGTTCCTTTAAGGGACGTCATCCAAGATGGCATCCCTCGAATTCCGATTGTCTGATAGGATTCTATCAGCCAACCGGAATTAAGGTAGGAATATTCTGATTGGCTGTTGGATCAGCCAATCGGATTGAACTTGATTCTGATTGGCTGATTCCATCAGCCAATCAGAATATTCCTACCTTAATTCCGATTGGCTGATAGAATCCTATCAGCCAATCGGAATTCGAGGGATGCCATCTTGGATGACGTCCCTTAAAGGAACCGTCATTCTTCAGTTGGACGTCGCCGGAAGAAGATGGGTCCGCGGTGGAGGGCTTCAGGATGGAGCCGGTCATCATCAGATGAAGATAGAAGATGCCGCTTGGATCAAGATGGTTGCCGGTCTGGAACGCCTCTTCTTCCCGGTTAGGATGAAGACTTTGGAGCCTCTTCTGGACCTCTTCAGCCACCGGATGATGGATCGCCAACCCCCGCTTGGGTTGGATGAAGATTTTGGAGCCAGGACGGATCGTGATACCTGGTGAGGTGAAGACAAGGTAGGATGATCTTCAGGGGCTTAGTGTTAGGTTTATTTAAGGGGGGTTTGGGTTAGATTAGGGGTATGTGGGTGGTGGGTTGTAATGTTGGGGGGGGGGTATTGTATGTTTTTTTTACAGGCAAAAGAGCTGAACTTCTTGGGGCATGCCCCGCAAAGGGCCCTGTTCAGGGCTGGTAAGGTAAAAGAGCTTTTAACTTTAGTAATTTAGAATAGGGTAGGGCATTTTTTATTCTGGGGGGCTTTGTTGTTTTATTAGGGGGCTTAGAGTAGGTGTTATTAGTTTAAAATTGTTGTAATATTTTTCTTATGTTTGTAGATATTTTTTTATTTTTTGTAACTTAGTTCTTTTTTATTTTTTGTACTTTAGTTAGTTTATTTCATTGTAGTTATTTGTAGATATTGTATTTAATTAATGTATTGATAGTGTAGTGTTAGGTTTAATTGTAGGTAATTGTAGGTATTTTATTTAATTAATTTAATGATAGTATAGTGTTAGGTTTAATTGTAACTTAGGTTAGGATTTATTTTACAGGTAATTTTGTAATTATTTTAACTAGGTAACTATTAAATAGTTCTTAACTATTTAATAGCTATTGTACCTGGTTAAAATAATTACAAAGTTGCCTGTAAAATAAATATTAATCCTAAAATAGCTACAATGTAATTATAATTTATATTGTAGCTATATTAGGGTTTATTTTACAGGTAAGTATTTAGCTTTAAATAGGAATAATTTATTTAATAAGAGTTAATTAATTTCGTTAGATTAAAATTATATTTAATTTAGGGGGGTGTTAGGGTTAGGGTTAGACTTAGCTTTAGGGGTTAATCCATTTATTAGAATAGCGGTGAGCTCCGGTCGGCAGATTAGGGGTTAATAATTGAAGTTAGGTGTCGGCGATGTTAGGGAGGGCAGATTAGGGGTTAATACTATTTATTATAGGGTTAGTGAGGCGGATCAGGGGTTAATAACTTTATAATAGTAGCGGTGCAGTCCGCTCGGCAGATTAGGGGTTAATAAGTGTAGGCAGGTGGAGGCGACGTTGAGGGGGGCAGATTAGAGGTTAATAAATATAATATAGGGGTCGGCGGTATTAGGGGCAGCAGATTAGGGGTACATAGCTATAATGTAGGTGGCGGCGCTTTGCGGTCGGCAGATTAGGGGTTCATTATTGTAGGTAGCTGGCGGCGACGTTTTGGGGGGCAGATTAGGGGTTAATAAATATAATACAGGGGTCGGCGGGGTTAGGGGCAGCAGATTAGGGGTACATAAGTATAACGTAGGTGGCGGTCGGCAGATTAGGGGTTAAAAAAATTTAATCGAGTGGCGGCGATGTGGGGGGGCCTCGGTTTAGGGGTACATAGGTAGTTTATGGGTGTTAGTGTACTTTAGAGTACAGTAGTTAAGAGCTTTATGAACCGGCGTTAGCCCAGAAAGCTCTTAACTACTGACTTTTTTCCTGCGCCT
This sequence comes from Bombina bombina, assembly GCF_027579735.1. NCBI lineage: Eukaryota > Metazoa > Chordata > Amphibia > Anura > Bombinatoridae > Bombina > Bombina bombina. The sequence continues at coordinate 15,984,763 of NC_069506.1, forward strand.
GGAGTTTTGTCGTTAGATGTCTAACGCTCACTTCAGACACGACTCTAAATATCGGAGTTAGAAAGATCCCATTGAAAAGATAGGATACGCAATTGACGTAAGGGGATCTGCGGTATGGAAAAGTTGCGGCTGAAAAGTGAGCGTTAGACCCTATTTTGAGTGACTCCAAATACCGGAGTTAGCCTAAAACCAGCGTTAGGAGCCTCTAACGCTGGTTTTCACGGCTAACGCCAAACTCCAAATCTAGGCCATAGTAAGCAGGCAAATTAGAACATGTAGTTTCCGCTTTAGAATATTCATTTAATTTCCCCATTAATTCTACAAAATGTTTTTCATTAATCATCATCATTCATATTTAATAGCTTTAAATTTGTTAAAGGGACATAAAACACTAAATACATTTCATGCACCTCCCTCTAGTTATAGGGCTGCCATTATGTAACCTAGGTTATACTGCAGGTACGTGAAGGAGAGTTACTGCACATGTGCAAACACATCAGCACTGGATTGTAGTGACACCTAGATTTCAACATGGCGGCACTGGTGACTAGAGGAAGGCATGGAATAACCTCAATACTATGCTTATAAAATGTATTTAGTGTTTAATGTCCCATTAAAAGTAAAAAATATATATATATTGTAAAGCAGTTATTGGGGAAATGTAATCCTTAAAAAAGCATTGCTTTCAAACAATATGTGAACATTTATAAATGATATATTTATGGGACTGAAGTCTATTTACCTCCAGTGGATACAATGAAGAACTTTCCGAACTTATGTCCTTGCTGTTAGATGAAACAACGTAAATCGGGTTATTGGACATCACAATGACAGAAAAATAGAAGAGTTTGGAGGGCGGCATTTGGAGAAATGATGGAATTTTGATGGTCGTCACCTCATACTCTTCCAGAGTGATCTTCTTGCGAAAACTATACTTGTTGATGGAGATAGTGATGACGGTTGAAGGAGCAAGGGCGGTGATAGTGAGTTGTAGATTTGGCGTGTCTGGATTCAGAGGGTGGTTCTGCAAGAAAACTGTTACAAACTCTGTTCCTGGTAATCCAGCTAAGACGAGACCTGTTGTGGAAGAGAAAAAGCACCAAGAAAATGAATCTATTAAAATAATTATGAGCCCCTTTTCACTTGCAAGTAACTGTTAGTGCTCCACTCGTAATCTGGCCATAGATTGGTTAAAGCGTAAAATTACAGTGGTCAATTCCATTAAAATGGTACACACTACTCTGGTGTTAAAAATGCTGTGTTAATCACTTGGCTGCTAGGGGTTAAAGGGACAAGAAACCCAGCATTTTTCTTTCATGATTCAGATAGAGCAGTGATTTTAAACAACTTTCTAATTTACTTCTATTATATATTTCTTTTGTTCTCTTGGTATCTTTTTTTGAAAAGCATTGACAAATGCTTAGGAGCTGGCCCATTTCCAGAGCACTATATGGCAACAGTTTTGCAAGAATGTTATCCATTTGCAAGACCACTAGATGACAGCACTATTTCCTGCCATTTAGTGCTCCAGAAACCTACAAAGGTATCTCTTCAACAAAGAATATCATGGGTACAAAGCAAATTTGAGAATAGAAGTAAATTGGAAACTTTTTAAAAATGTTATGTTCTGTCTGAATCACAAAATAAAATTTCTGTGTTCCATATCCCTTTAATTACAACAGACCAAAATGATTATCTGTGGTTGCTGTGTTCCTTTTTCAGAGAGGAATTGGCTTGTATTTCAGTGCTGGACTGATCGTAATAGGCGGGATCAGACTGATATACTACAGGTATTAGGCGGGATCAGACTGATATACTACAGATAATAGGTGGGATCAGATTGATATACTACAGGTAATAGGCTGGATCAGACTGATATACTACAGGTATTAGGCGGGATCAGACTGATATACTACAGATAATAGGTGGGATCAGATTGATATACTACAGGTAATAGGCTGGATCAGACTGATATACTACAGGTAATAGGCAGGATCAGACAGATATACTACAGGTAATAGGCGGGATCAGACTGATATACTACAGGTAATAGGCAGGATCAGACTGACATACAATAGGTAATAGGCAGGATCAGACTGATATACTACAGGTAATAGGCGGGATCAGACTGATATACTACAGGTAATAGGCAGGATCAGACTGATATACTAAAGGTAATAGGCTGGATCAGACTGATATACTACAGGTAATAGGCTGGATCAGACTGATATACTACAGGTAATAGGCAGGATCAGACTGATATACTAAAGGTAATAGGCAGGATCAGACTGATATACTAAAGGTAATAGGCAGGGCCGCCACTAGAAATTTTGGGGCCCCTGACTCAACCATTGATCAGGGCCCCCCCCCCCCCTCTGACATGTGCAATTTTTGACCAAGTGACTAAAACGTATATGCACTTTATTCTTAATTGTCTATTTAAACTTGGAAATGTTGTAAAGGTAGTAACATACAAACACACAGACACACTGAATCACACACACACTCACACATAAGGATTCACATATAGACACTCTAGCAGACATGCAAAGAAACAGACAGACACCCAAACACTCAGCACTTGTTTACATTGACCTGACAAGTAATGAGGTAAACTACAGTTTTGTAAAAAAAAAAAAAAAAAAGATTTAGAAAACAAAATATGGAGTTCTGATTATCTTTTTGTAAAGGAAGATGACAACTAAATTATGACAACAGCATGCAGTGGCTGAAAGGAAGGGCCCTGAACTGCCTAAATAATAATTTAAAGGTTAAATGGTGGATTGGTTACTTCTGGAAAGGCCTTGTTAGTCTCAAAGTCTGTAGAAAGATGTGAATAATTAGTAGTAAGGTCAAAATGTCTTAAAAAGGAACAGACAATGGACACACACACACACACAAACTCAAACTTGCACATACACCCAAGGAAACACCAACAGAGACAGCCTCAGAAAACACACATACAGAGACACCCACAGAAAACACACAAAGTCATACACACACAGAGAGACAATGACATAAAAAACCCAGAAAGACATACATACATACACTCTCACTGAGACATCCACAGAAAACACACAAAGACATCCTCACACCCTCACAGAGACACCCACATAAAACACATACCCTCACAGAGACATCCACAGAAAACACAGACATACATACACACACACACCCTCACAGAGACATCCACAGAAAACACAAACATACACACACCCTCACAGACATCCACAGAAAATGCACAAAGACATACACACCCACCACACCCACCCTCATAGAGAGACCCACATATAAAAAATACATACACACTCGTAGAGACACAAACCAAAGCACAAAGACATAAACACAGACACCCACAGAAACACTCACATGTAGAAACATTTATGCACCTTGCATCCCCTAAATCAACAGTGTGTGACATGCATGATAAATATTTTTTTATAAATTAAGAGATCACTTTTTAAAGAATCATATTTGTATATGTGCAAACAAAAATAATTCTGTGAATGCAAAATTGTACATTAATGAGCTGGGTAGATGGCTAGATGAATAAAAGTACCTTTAAAAGGTTGACATATGTTTGTTTGTTTTTTCCCCATTTTCCCCAACCAAGAGCACCACTTCAAATATAGTGTACAAATTTTCCCAGCTGTCAGCTGTACTTATGGATTTTGAAAATGCTGTACTCTATATGGTCTTGGTGGAACCATAAGCTGTGGTACTCATACCATTAGATCTGGTTAAATGCAGGATTTAGGCTTGTTGGTATGCATTTCAAAATTAAGTCAGCTGTAGTGTAAACTGTACAGTTTTAAGTCAAACACTGAGCAATCTTAGTCTGAGAGTATAACATGTTATGTAGATGTAAAAATCTTAGATAAAATGCCTCCTTGCATCTGGAAAGTGTGGAGATAATGCATATCTGCCAAAAGGGCATCTACCATTTGTGTATTTAGGAGGAAACATTTCTGCATGGTTTTAAATATAGAATTTCTACAGCATTGTCAAATAATCATAAATACACTGCTGCTAAAAAAAAACAATCCAAAATTGCACAAAGAAATAAAAAATATTTGCTAAGTAAGTCGTACCTCCTCTGCAAATGAAAGTGATCTGCCGTCTGACTCAGGCACACACTGTACAAAGTGCCAAGTCTGTCTCACACTGTGCATAGTGGTTTAGTGCACACTCAGAAATCCTCTCAAATGCTAATACTTTAGTCCTTGTAATAACATTTCCCATGCTCAATTAACACTCTGCTGTAGTACCACACTGGTGGCTGCCCAAATGTAAAAAAAAAAAAAAAAATTTTTTTTTTTAAAGTTCTTGCCTCATGGGGCCCCCCTGGCTCATTGGGCCCCTGACTGGAGTCACCCCTGTCACCCCCTGATGGCGGCCCTGGTAATAGGCAGGATCATACTGATATACTACAGGTAATAGGCGGGATCAGACTGATATACTACAGGTAATAGGCGGGATCAGACTGATATACTACAAGTAATAGTCAGGATCAGACTGATATACTACAGGTAATAGGCAGGATCAGACTGATATACTACAGGTAATAGGTGGAATCAGACTGATATACAATAGGTAATAGGCAGGATCAGACTGATATACTAAAGGTAATAGGCTGGATCAGACTGATATACTACAGGTAATAGGCAGGATCAGACTGATATACTACAGGTAATAGGTGGAATCAGACTGATATACAATAGGTAATAGGCAGGATCAGACTGATATACTAAAGGTAATAGGCTGGATCAGACTGATATACTACAGGTAATAGGCGGGATCAGACTGATATACAATAGGTAATAGGCAGGATCAGACTGATATACTAAAGGTAATAGGCTGGATCAGACTGTAATAGGCTGGATCAGACTGATATACTACAGGTAATAGGCAGGATTAGACTGATATACTACAGGTAATAGGCGGGATCAGACTGATATACTACAGGTAATAGGCGGGATCAGACTGATATACTACAGGTAATAGGCAGGATCAGACTGATATACTACAAGTAATAGGCAGGATCAGACTGATATACTACAGGTAATAGTCAGGATCAGACTGATATACTACAGGTAATAGGCAGGATCAGACTGATATACTACAGGTAATAGTCAGGATCAGACTGATATACTACAGGTAATAGTAAGGATCAGACTGATATACTACAAGTAATAGGCAGGATCAGACTGATATACTACAGGTAATAGTCAGGATCAGACTGATATACTACAGGTAATAGGCAGGATCAGACTGATATACTACAGGTAATAGTCAGGATCAGACTGATATACTACAGGTAATAGTCAGGATCAGACTGATATACTACAGGTAATAGGCAGGATCAGACTGATATACTACAAGTAATAGACAGGATCAGACTGATATACTACAGGTAATAGGCGGGATCAGACTGATATACTACAGGTAATAGGCGGGATCAGACTGATATACTACAGGTAATAGGCAGGATCAGACTGATATACTACAAGTAATAGGCAGGATCAGACTGATATACTACAGGTAATAGTCAGGATCAGACTGATATACTACAGGTAATAGGCAGGATCAGACTGATATACTACAGGTAATAGTCAGGATCAGACTGATATACTACAGGTAATAGGCAGGGTCAGACTGATATACTACAGGTAATAGGCAGGATCAGACTTATATACTACATGTAATAAGCAGGATGAGACTGATATACTACAGGTAATAGGCAGGATCAGACCGATATACTACAGGTAATATGCAGGATCAGATTGATATACTACAGGTTATAGGCAGGATCAGAGTGATATACTACAGGTAATAGGCAGGATCAGAATTATATACTACAGGTATTAGGTGGGATCAGACTGATATACTACAGGTAATAGGCGGGATCAGACTGATATACTACAGGTAATAGGTAGGATCATACTGATATACTACAGGTAATAATCGGGATCAGACTGATATACTACAGCTAATAGTCAGGATCAGACTGATATACTACAGGTAATAGGCGGGATCAGACTGATATACTACAGGTAATAGGCGGGATCAGACTGATATACTACAGGTAATAGGCAGGATCAGACTGATATACTACAGGTAATAATCGGGATCAGACTGATATACTACAGGTATTAGTCAGGATCAGACTGATATACTACAGGTAATAGGCGGGATTAGACTGAAATACTACAGGTAATAGGCTGGTATCACATAGGGAGCACGGCTGGATACGCAGCTGTTTTCTGTTACTTAGCAAAATAAAAAAACTGTTTGCTCACCGGTCCCTTGACAGTAGTTACCCAAAGATAGCAGCCCGGCTGGAAGCATGTCAAATAGTGCCGCCCCTCAAAATCTGCCACCCTAGGCACAGGCCTTGTCTGCCTAGGCCATAATACGCCCTTGTATTGAGCTGGTTGTTCATTCCTGGGAGTGTACATCTCTATGTGTGTATTAGGGGTTAACTATACCCTTAAAGGGACATCAAACCCACATTTATTCTTTCAAGATTCAGATAGAGTACAGATTTTTTTACGCAACTTTTTATTTTACTTTGATTATCAAATTTGCTTCAGTCTCTTGATATCCTTTGTTTCAGGAGCAGCCATGCACTACTGGGAGCTAGCTGAACATATTGGTAATCCTTAACAAGAGGCAATATGTTCAGCTAGATCACAGCTCCTAAACCTACCTAGGTGTGATTTTTAACAAAGGATACAAAGAGAACAAGAAAAATTAGATATCAGAAGTAAATTAAAAAGTTGCTTAAAATTATATTCTTTATCTGAATCTTGACAAATACTATTCAGAAGTTCAATAGTTCATGTGGTAGGGAATTTAGTAAATTGATACATAATAGATACAAATATATCAATTTAAATGTTTCTATTTGGAATATTGCATAATTTGAATATTACATTTAAAGAAAGCATTAGAAATGCTATTACAAATATATAGATTCTAATTTTTCGAATTAGAATATTGCATAATTCGAATTAAATTATTAGAAAAATTTCAACAGAATATTATTTTTAAATGTACAAACATTCTAAATTCGAAACGAATGAACAAATGTGTTAAAATTCGTTTCATTTTTCGAATATTGTGAAACATTTGCCCATCCCTATTCAGGGGTTATCAATTTTTCCAGTACCTATAGTAGCACCAACCACTGAATAATCAAGGTAAATTGTCCCCAGGTAGGGTATATATTGGGTGTTTTCTTGTCATGAATGTTTTGAAAAACCTTCCACTGATAGTATTCTCAAGGTTTATAATGAATTTGAATCCAGCAAAAAAAAAAATGCTGCAATGTGCATGTAAGGGATTTCTGATATGTTGGAATTTTGGAAATTGATATTGATCTAATAATAAAATGTTCTCACAAATTAAACATAATGCTTTAAGGAGCTGCACTGTACTCACAGAGTAACATTTTTATTAGTTTGAACTTTGAAGTTGAGTTTGCATGTTAAGTCAATAAAGCTATTCTAGTACAAAGCATTTATAGAGTGAAGATTTTTGCTGACTAACTAGATTAGCAATCAATTGTGCAGTACATTTTTGCCCTGTGTTGGGAAACTCCTCAGTAAATATGAAGGTGGCTAAATTGCATTCCTCCGCTAAAGTCAAGGTCGTGTTACCAGGCGGTGGCCACCAATGAGAACAGTAAAAACAATATTGTACTATTGTGTCGCCCATTCATATTTGCTCATTCTGAGCTTTACAAATCCCACAAGCCAGAGACCCCATAATTCATAAAATTCTGTTCAGTGTCATTTATAGAGGGTTGCTGGTGTGTACTCAGCGATATATTTATTTAGCACTGCCCAGTAGCAATAGTTTTTCAAGTCAGGTATATATATATATATATATATATATATATGTCATTTGTCCAGCCCTGAACAAGAAGAGGTTATTAAACATTTCTGTAAAAATGGGTTTGCTCTTTAATATAAGTTTTTTTTTTTTTTTTTTAAATGAAGCAAATTGCCCACACAAGCATTGTGATTGCTTAGAATAGTGGACAAACTTATTTACAGCTCATTCTAACTGAACACTATTTAGGGAGATAATATAAAGATACTCACCTAAGTTTTAAAGTAGTTTTGCAAATCATTCAATAAACAGCAATGCACAACTGGGAGATGACTGAACACACCCAATGAGCCAACGACAAGACACATATACTCCCAGTAGTACATTGCTTCTAAGTCTACCTACATATGCGGTTTAACAAAAATTACCAAGAGAACAAAGCAAATTTTAATAGAAAGAAAATTGAAATGTTGTTTAAATGTATATGCTTTAACTGAATTTGAAAAGAACAAAGTATTTCCCTTTAAAGGGACAGTCAAGTCCAAAAAAAACGTTCATGTTTCAAATAGGGCATGTAATTTTAAATAACTTTCCAATTTACTTTTATCACCAATTATGCTTTGTTCTTTTGGTATTCTTAGTTGAAAGCTAGACGTAGGAAGGCTCATATGATAATTTCTAAGCCCTTGAAGGCCGCCTCTAATCACATACTTTTGTATTTGCTTTTCACAGCAGGGGAGAGCTAGTTCAGGTAAACCCTATAGATAACATTGTGAGCACGCCCGTGGATTGTGGCAGACACTGCATTAATTGGCTAAAATTAAAGTCAATAGATAATAAATAAAATGTCATGTGATCAGGGGGCTGTCAGAATATGATTAGATACAAGTTAATCACAGAGGTAAAAAGTATATTATTATAACTGTGTTGGTTATGCAAAACTGGGGAATGGGTAATAAAGGGATTATCTAGCTTTTAAAACAACAAAAATTCTGGTGTTGACTGTCCCTTTAAGCTTCAGTATGTTTTTGGCTCAGCTAACTAACTTTTTGAATTTCATTTTTCCACATTAATCTGTTACTATGATTTGTCAGAAAGCAGAGAGCTATTCATCTCATTGCTAAAAATAAATAAAACTATCTAGTGTGAAGGGTACGAGAAGCAGTTGTGCAAGGCTAGTTTTCAATCCTTTGAGTGCTAACGATGGCTCTGAGCTGTCGCAAATTGTCCCAGTCAGGTACTGACTACGGCTCAGAGCTGTCGCTAGCACTCACCCGCCTTGAGGGCAATGACGTCACAGTGCAACTTTATTTAAAATTAACAATGAACAATATAGGGAAATGGGGGCATGCTGCTTAAAAGCCTGTATCCCAGGCATCTAAGCAGCTACAGACCCCCAAGACCCACCATTGGAAAGGTAATCGCCTAACCAGTTATATGTATAAGGCATGGGGATCTGTAAAAAAAAGTAAAAAAAAATATATATTTAAAAAAAGTAAAAAAAAAAAAACTCAAATCCAGCTAAGTGCCAAGGTGGGAAATGGCTTAGCAGCCAAAGGGTAGCTTCTTACTCAGTAGTAAAATATAATGCTTTCTAGGAGATTTGGTTCTACTGAGATCCCAGGAAACAATAAAAGATCACAGAGCTACTGGCTTTACCTTAGCAATAAAATACAAGACCTGTCACAGGATCCCCTTTTAGACTTATCTTAAAGGGACATAAAATAATAAAATACTGTAATGTGCTGGGGCATCATATTGTAGCTGCAGTATTTCTTGAATAGAACTATCTATTTAATGGAAAGTGTACATTAAAATTATTAGTGAGTTTTCCAATGCCGGCTGCAGTGTATAAAATGTATGAGCAATTGCTTCTTTATGTTGTTCTGTATATGAAATAGCTGTTTTTTGTCTTTGAAGCCCAAACCCATTAAAACAGGTGGAGCTTGCAGGGAAATCAAATCTCCTTAATTTATCACTTTCTGTACAAACACATGATTATTCATATTATCTCTGTCTGTGTGTCAAAGCACAATACTTAGATAGAACAAATTAAAATTAACATGTTATTGATTATCTCTACTACCTCACAATGGAAGTGTAATTTCTTCTACTGACTATGCTTACATAGCTTTTCTATAGCACTTTTAGTATTGGTAGAGATACTACAGGGAAAATAAGCTATTTTGAAAGCCAACATAAAGGTAAAGGAACTATTTGTAAACAAGTTAATACACTCTAGCAGATAAAATGGATAATTGTAAATAAATTAAAGGGGAGAAAAAATTAGGGTACACTGTCCCTTTAACCCAGATCTCTCAACCAGCCCACTTTTCGACACACAACTACCTTGGTCAGGGCAAAGTATGTCTAGTTATTTACACAGTTATACACATTACATGAATTAATCTTGCATGGCCCAGCCCATCACACACTGGCCACTGAGATGCTCAGCTTCCAATTGCCCATAAAACACTGCTGACACACTGCCCACAAGTCCTCCCAAATACCTGTCCCAAAAAGCTCTGTGGAAATGTTGGGAGGTATCGTTTAACCCTGCAAACACTGTCAATACTGAGCTAAACATGGTCACTAATTAGTGGCTACACACATATGTTGTCCTTGATTGGCTAAGTAGGGCTAAACACATAGTTCTCTGCAAGCAATAGTGCAATAATAAAATAATATAATGCATTAGAGCATTTTGTTATTGTCCCTGTTGGGCCCTTTATTAATTTTAAGATTTTGTGTTCTTGTTGGCCTAAGCTGGCAAGTCAATTCTCTATTGGGTAGGTGTGAGCATTAGCAGGAAGTACCTACTAACCAGGGAGCTATTATCCAGTGAGCATTAGTAGGATGTACCTATTAACCAATGAGCATTAAGGGACAATACCTATCAACCAATGAGCATGCGTAGGTTGTACCTATTAACCAATGAGCATTAAGAGACAATACCTACTAACCAATGAACATTTTTAAGATGTACCTATTAACCAATGAGCATTAAGAGAAAATACTTATCAACCAATGAGCATTTGTAGGATGTATTTATTAACCAATGAACATTAAGAGAAATGTACCTATCAACCAAAGAGGAAGTATCTATTAGGAGGAAGTATCTATTGACCAATGAGCACCAACAAGAAGTACCTATTGGGCAATAGATATTAGCAGGAAGTACACAGCTGATACAGCTGCTTTTGTTTAATTTTTAAAACTAATGTAACTGCACATTTTTCATGAAAAACTGAAGTTTAGTGATTCCATATGGATGCCAGTATTTTTCAGTACAGTGACCCTTTAACATTTTCAATGCTAAAATCTTAAATATTTAAATAGTGCTGTTTCATATGCATGATACACATTTATCGAGTTTAATGTTCATTTATTACTTCTATTTTCTAGCCCAAAATAATATGGTTCAGTATGTTAGTGTAACTGTATAGTTTGTTAGTGCTTCATAACTTGATGGTTTGAAATAAATAAATAAATGCATAAATAAATACATAAATAAAGACATAAATAAAGACATAAATACATAAATAAATAAAGACATAAATAAAAACATAAATAAAGACATAAATAAATAAATACATAAATAAATACATACATAATAACAAAAGCAATATCAGTAATAATATTTGCTTTTTACATAACCATGAAGCATAATAACCATGAAGCATAATACACATCATATAAATAAATACTGGTCGTGCAGCTATTTCATATAAATCTACTCACCATATCCACAGGCCAATAAGAGGAAGCAGCGCAGGATTCCAGGGGGCCCCATTGCTGTAAAGCAAATAAATATTAATACAGTGAACAGATTTTTAACAGTCTTGTCAGTTTACTAATGTCTCCGATCAGTATGAGAATTATGAAACAAAAATGGTCTTTCTCTATTGCAATTTTAGGTTCTGCTCTAAAGAACAATACTATTATTATGGGCTAGATTACAAGTGAAGCGCTAATTTATCACGCTCCCACAAATGGGTAAATTTGCCCATCTGCCTATCTGCGAGCTTGCAGTGACAATTAGCACTCAGAAAATTAACCAGAGATCAGAGCTCTGATTAATTTTCTAAAAGTCTCCCATATACACATATTAATACATACATATACAGTATATTATCATATAAATATATATTTATATTTGCTACCCATGGCTGTGCGACTTACCCCCTTTGGTGCGCTAGGTTCTGTGTCGTGTTGTGTATGATGGCATCAGAATAAGGCTCCCATTGAAGCCTATGGAAGCGTGCTCTTGTGCGCGCAATGCTTCTGTGCAATGCAACCGTGCAATGCACCTCACATGCAATACCAGCGCACATTACTCAGTTAAGCGATATTTTGCGCTCAACTCGTAATCTCGCCCTACATGAGCTGTTGTATTTACAAATTAGTTCTAATATTTTTCAGTTGTGCCCAGTTTAGTAACCATGAATAATTGTATTAAAAACATCAAGTTTAGTTGCTGGAGGTAAAACTCGCACCCTTGATACAGCACATATTGAAATATATTTTCTGTTTGTAAAAAGGGTTTTGGTTGTGTGCCTGCATTGGCCATACCAAGTGAAGACTGACAGCAGCATTCAAATATTTCTTATACACTCAAATGGACATAAATCTGCCATAAAATGATATAGTGCGCTAGAGCACTTTCTTATTGAACTGTTACAATTCTAATTGTTTTTAGCCCCTGCAAATATTAGAGTGACCATTATAATTCATATGATTTTATTTAATATGTGTGTGTTACATGTTTTGAAAGTGATTCTGATTTTGTAATAACAGTTATAAAGGGTACGCTATCCCCTGTACACCTAGAAGATGAAGAAATACGTTTAAGCACCTTAATCTCAACAGTTGCCTAATCGAAAAGTAGTAACGGCTTCAGTACAAACTTATAGAAGATGAAAATGTAATAGCTCCCCCTGACTTCAAAGACAGCAAAGAAAAAAAAATGTGCTGCCATATATGATAAACATTTGTATATCCTTGTAAACTGGCAAAAGCTGAAGTCTTTGTTTTCTGGCTTTTTAATGACTATCGGACAGAAAAAAATGCACACTAATGTGTTTTTAAGCTCGGGTTAACTATTAACACTAAAAAATACCTTTTGCAGGAATCACCAAAAAATACTAAAATATAAAATCCCACATTTACAAGTCCGGAAAAGAACATTTGGCTTTTATTTTGTGTCAAAATTCACTCACATTTATCATCAAATTATTTGCATAAATTGTGTCTGATTGATGCTTTGAAAATTCAAGCATTTTTTTGGTTTGTGCAATGACACAAATGCCTCTTATCTGGATTTATTACCACTCCACTAAAATGATGCTCCAAGCACTAATATTTATTTCATAGTTTACAGGAAACACGACTCTGTTTACAGATTATAGAGATACGAGACAGCGTCTTCAGGGGCGTATTAAGGCATAGGCCAACAAGGCCGGTGCCTAGGGCAGCACAAAGCCTAAATACGCCCCGAGCGTGTTAGTTGCTTTGCACCAGTTGCCAAGCAGTGTCAACTCATTAAAACTTTGGAATGCTGACTTTGCCCTAATTACAGAAAAAAGTGTCACAAAATGAAGGGTGCAAAATTTAACTCCATGAGTACCTTGCATGTTTTTATTTAAAACAAAACTGGTTTACCGATGGTAACATATTTTGGGGTAGTAACTTTTATATAATACATTTAATAACTGTAACACAGAATAGGACAGATAAAATGTAGGTGTTTTATTGCTATCCTTTGTGTACATAAAGTAATAAAATGTACTTTTTATGACATTCTAGTGATTTCCTTCATATAATTAAAATAGAATTCTGCTTCAACCTCTTATTTGGAGTATAAAATACACCTTTCTAAAACTTTATAAAATAAAAAATAATTAAAAAAAAATTAAAAAGTTTTATCTAAAGAAAAGACATCAAGCTCTTGTCTAAGATAGTGTGACACAGTATTTTCAATACAAATATTATAATTTATTTGTATAATTATACTGAATGAAATTAAAGACAAATGCATTATTGTACCGTAAATTATAGAATTTTTTTTATTTAATTAAATTATCTTAAAGGGACAGTATACTACAGAATTTAATATTTTTAAAGATAGATAAACCCTTTATTACCCATTCCCCAGTTTTGCATAACCAATACAGTTATATTAAAGGGATAATAAACCCAATTTTTTTTCTTTCATGATTCACATAGAGCAGCAATTTTAAGCAATTTTCTAATTGACTCCTATTATCAATTTTTCTTCGTTCTCTTTCTATCTTTATTTAAAAAGCAGGAATGTAAGGCTTAGGAGTTGGCCCATTTTAGGTTCAGCACCCTGGATAGTGCTTGCTTATTGGTGGATACATTTACATTCAAATGCATTGAGATACGAGGCGGCCTTCAAGTTCTTAGAAATTAGCATATAATCCGACCTAGATTTAGCTTTCAACAAAGAATACCAAGAAAACAAAGCAAATTTGATTAAAACAATTCAATTGGAAAGTTGTTTAAAATTGCATGAGTCATGAAAATTTAATTTTAACTTGACTTTGATTTTAAAGGATTATAGGTTGTCGTTTCAAACTAAAAAATGAGGAACAAGTTTGAAAAAAAAAATACTAAAAACAAATAATTTTCACTAAATATCTAACGAAAATTCAGCGGGGGACTTTTATAATAAAAGTTACAGTGATAATCAGATATGGGAATTAGTAAACATTGTGATTATGTTGGATCCCAAATGATCTAATTTTAAGACGTCTACATTTATTTAATAATTTGTTATTCAGCGATTGTCTAATTTGCTGCATAGTAAAATGTATTTATTTATAGCACTTTACATTTAAACTTCCTAGAGTGGCAGATTCCATTGCTGGATAATCAAAACAGACATTTAAATTCCAGTCTAAATTTCTAAGCTAATTGCGCCCTGGTGCTTATCAGATAAATACTTAGAACCTGTACAAATAATACCGACTTATTTCACCTAAGACAGCTAAAATGTTAAAGAGCAGCTCATAGCAATATCCATGTATTGTTTTCAAATTTGTCCCTGGGTGTTTTAACTGTATTAAGGTTGCTTGACAGACCAGATTTCCAACATTCTTTCATATCCTAACTGTAAATCATCTCTTTTAAATAATACCTAAAAATGTTAATTACTGATTCTACCTCTGAAGAAGACAGTTGGTTTCTATTTTTTCTGTTGTAAACAAAAAGCACTTATGACCTAAACATTTTTTATAAGTGAGAGCTTAGGATGGGCTATGTGAAAAAAATGATGAAACACAAAAAAATAGCGATACAGCGAGAAACCTTTGAGTTCATAGAACCGCATTCAAAACATCACAACTTACATTTGAAAGTCGAATGTCCCAGTGCTCGATCTCAGTCTAAGAGAATCAGCATTTGAAGTTACATTCATTGTATAGAAACATTTGAATGATTAATTACATGTCAAGGTGAACATTCGTTTCATGATTCAAATCTTACAAAAGAGACCATTGACTCTCCCTGCACAGAACATTTTAAGTTTTAGTTTTTAGTTGTTTTTTTAAACTTTCTTAATAAATGAATTTTTCTTGAAACTAAAATGAACATGGACAATTTATGAAATTCCAGAGATTGTTCAAAAGAATATTTCCCACTGACTATGAAGTCTCTTTTATCTTACAGAGGATTGTAGCATGCTCATATTAGATTTTGTGTATGCACTGTGTAGTACAGGCACTGAGCAGATCAAAATTTTAACTAAAGGGACATGAAACTACACATTTTTTCTTCACTTTTAAGATAGAGCATGCGATTTTAAATAATTTTCCAAATAAGTTGCTTCATTCTCTTGATATAATTTATTAAAAAGCATACCTAGGTAGGCTCAGGAGCTGGGAGTTAGCTGCTTATTGATGGCTGAACACACACACACACACATATATATATATATATATATATATATATATATATATGTGTGTAGATAGAGAGCACTCTCACTTTCAAAGTCCTGATGCCAGGGTGCCAGCAGGTAAATATACACGGTAAAGGAAGGCACTCACTGGTCTTTTCTTCAAAAAAACTTTAATAAGCGTGACGTTTCGGGGACACACTGAGGAAGGGGAGTGTGTCCCCGAAATGTCACGCTTATTAAAGTTTTTTTGAAGAAAAGGCCAGTGAGTGCCTTCCTTTACCGTGTATATATATATATATATATAATCAATACAAATATTTGCATTGGAAATTAGCACATCTAGGCAAGATTCCCCGCTTGCTTTTCCCCAGAAATACTCCATAAACAATGTTACCAATGCACAAGAGAATTCTGGGTAAGATATGCAAATTAGATATGCAAATTCTCAGTTTTTTTGTTTCAAATACTGTTTTCACACAGCGATCCTTTTAACAGGATTATTTCAGCAATACAGAAATCACTCACTAGACAGCCTGTTTCATTCTTTTTAGAACTCGTCAGTAGGAGATAGATTTCTGGTTGCTGCTTTGGTAAAGCTACTTTCAGGGTTAAATCAAAATTCATTAAAATTATGGTGGAAATAAAAAACTGAGATTAAAATCCTCCATAATCAATACAAATATTTGCATAGGAAATTAGCACATCTATGCAAGATTCCCTGCTTGCTTTTCCCCAGAAATACTCCATAAACAATGTTACCAATGCACAAGAGAATTCTGGGTAAGATTTGCAAATTAGATATGCAAATGCAAAATTCCTACTGATAAGTTCTAAAAAGAACAAAACAGGCTTTCTAGTGAGTGATTTCTGTATTGCTGCAATAATCCCGTTAAAAGGATCGCTGTGTTAAAACAGTATTTGAACCAAAAAAAACTGAAAATTTTCATATCTAATTTGCATATCTTACCCAGAATTCTCTTGTGCATTGGTAACATTGTTTATGGAGTATTTCTGGGGAAAAGCAAGCAGGGAATCTTGCATAGATGTGCTAATTTCCTATGCAAATATTTGTATTGATTATGGAGGATTTTAATCTCGATATTGTATATATAATAAATATATATATATATATATATATATATATACATACATACAGGTTCAAAGAAGTTTCGCTGGAAGTTGCGCTCTCCCTGAGCGTCCTTTCAATCTCGCGTACCCGGCACTATGGAGAGTGGGCGGGGGACACACCCCCTGTGTGGATCCTCTTCATTGGTTGCAACTCCAAGCGTGTCTGCCACACACGCATACAAACAAGAATAGAAAGTCTAAGAGGAGTTTGCGCTCGATGAGTACGAGGACAGATCAGATGAAGAAAGCCCAGGCAGAAGGTTAAATAAAAACCATACTTTATTGAAAAAAGTTAAAAGGACCAAAGACACAAGTCCTGTAAAAAAGCCAGCAGTGACTCAGAGCAGTCAGGTTAGTGAACTGATCCTCCTGCAGACATGTTTTGTGCGCATGCGCACTTGTTCACTGCACCTTGTTCACTGGTTCTTCTGATCTGTCCTTGGGCTCATCGAGCGCAAACTCCTCTTAGACTTTCTTTCTAAATATATACACTGTGTGCAGAATTATTAGGCAAATGAGTATTTTGACCACATCATCCTCTTTATGCATGTTGTCTTACTCCAAGCTGTATAGGCTCGAAAGCCTACTACCAATTAAGCATATTAGGTGATGTGCATCTCTGTAATGAGAAGGGGTGTGGTCTAATGACATCAACACCCTATATCAGGTGTGCATAATTATTAGGCAACTTCCTTTCCTTTGGCAAAATGGGTCAAAAGAAGGACTTGACAGGCTCAGAAAAGTCAAAAATAGTGAGATATCTTGCAGAGGGATGCAGCACTCTTAAAATTGCAAAGCTTCTGAAACGTGATCATCGAACAATCAAGAGTTTCATTCAAAATAGTCAACAGGGTCGCAAGAAGCGTGTGGAAAAACAAAGGCGCAAAATAACTGCCCATGAACTGAGAAAAGTCAAGCGTGCAGCTGCCAAGATGCCACTTGCCACCAGTTTGGCCATATTTCAGAGCTGCAACATCACTGGAGTGCCCAAAAGCACAAGGTGTGCAATACTCAGAGACATGGCCAAGGTAAGAAAGGCTGAAAGACGACCACCACTGAACAAGACACACAAGCTGAAACGTCAAGACTGGGCCAAGAAATATCTCAAGACTGATTTTTCTAAGGTTTTATGGACTGATGAAATGAGAGTGAGTCTTGATGGGCCAGATGGATGGGCTCGTGGCTGGATTGGTAAAGGGCAGAGAGCTCCAGTTCGACTCAGACGCCAGCAAGGTGGAGGTGGAGTACTGGTTTGGGCTGGTATCATCAAAGATGAGCTTGTGGGGCCTTTTCGGGTTGAGGATGGAGTCAAGCTCAACTCCCAGTCCTACTGCCAGTTTCTGGAAGACACCTTCTTCAAGCAGTGGTACAGGAAGAGGTCTGCATCCTTCAAGAAAAACATGATTTTCATGCAGGACAATGCTCCATCACACGCGTCCAAGTACTCCACAGCGTGGCTGGCAAGAAAGGGTATAAAAGAAGAAAATCTAATGACATGGCCTCCTTGTTTACCTGATCTGAACCCCATTGAGAACCTGTGGTCCATCATCAAATGTGAGATTTACAAGGAGGGAAAACAGTACACCTCTCTGAACAGTGTCTGGGAGGCTGTGGTTGCTGCTGCACGCAATGTTGATGGTGAACAGATCAAAACACTGAAAGAATCCATGGATGGCAGGCTTTTGAGTGTCCTTGCAAAGAAAGGTGGCTATATTGGTCACTGATTTGTTTTTGTTTTGTTTTTGAATGTCAGAAATGTATATTTGTGAATGTTGAGATGTTATATTGGTTTCAATGGTAAAAATAAATAATTGAAATGGGTATATATTTGTTTTTTGTTAAGTTGCCTAATAATTATGCACAGTAATAGTCACCTGCACACACATATAATCCCCCTAAAATAGCTATAACTAAAAACAAACTAAAAACTACTTCCAAAACTATTCAGCTTTGATATTAATGAGTTTTTTGGGTTCATTGAGAACATGGTTGTTGTTCAATAATAAAATTAATCCTCAAAAATACAACTTGCCTAATAATTCTGTACTCCCTGTATATACATATCTTGTCGCTGGCTTACCAATGCGTTCAGCTAGCTCTGTAAATAAATTATAATAAGGATAGCAAGAAAATGTGGCAAAATTGATAACAGAAGTAAATTGGAATGTTAAAGGGACATTAAACTCAAAATATCATTTTTATGAAATGTTAAATTATGCAAAATAAAATAACTTTTCAATGCACTTATTTATTTTGCCTGGTTTTCCTGTACATTTTCCACTCCACCAAAGATTGGTTAATGTGTAGGAGTTTGTTTAGACTTGGCCACAGCAAATAAAGTAAGATAAGCATTATTCAAGAGGGTTTTAAAGAAGTGTATCATAGGTTTGCAAAACAAGCCATATTTTTTCAAACACAATGATTTTTTTTATGCATAAATACAAAAAAATGTCCCCTTTACTGGCTGCTACCTGGAACATTGATCAGACATCTCAGAAACAATATATTAAAAGGGCAGTATACACCATTTTTCACTTAACAGCATGTAATAGACACTACTATAAAGAAGAATATGCACAGATACTGATATAAAAATCCAGTGTAAAACCTTTTAAAAGCTTACTCAGAAGCTCCCAATTTAGCACTGTTGATGAGATTAGTCTGGGACACCCACTGAATGGGGCTGAGAGCAGAACCTCCCCTGCATATGAAAAGACCCATTATACAAACAGAAGCAGTCTGAAGTCTGTATACATCTAAAACTTTCCTAAAAACTTAATATTTTAATATACTTTAAAAATGAAACAATTGTGCTTATTTTTAATGTCATTTAAACAATTATTTGTTGTCTTTTGTTTTCAATTAAACTTGATGCATAAATATGTTGTTTGCTGATAAATATGGCATATTTCACTGCTATATATTGTCACTCTGCTTTAAAAAATAATATTTATTTATTATTTTTAAAGAAAACAACGTGAAATAGGAGAACACACTGTTCATGTTTTTTTTTAATACTTTAAACATTTTATTATTATATATGTAATTTCATATGAATTGCTACACACTGCAGAACAATATCTCCATCTGCAAAGTTCTGGACAGAACAGTTATTCCATAGTAAACTGCAATTTTACCATAGCTGGGTATAACCAATCAAATACATGAATAAACAAATACATAATTTAACCAAGAAACAGAGAAGAGATATCCTCCTAGTTAGTGTTGTTATATTTTAATTAGAAGCATTATTTTTTAAATACAAATAAATATTTATCTGCTACCTTTGTTCTCATCTTTGTTATGTCTTATGAACATATACTATACTGACTAAATATAACATTTACAGTTTTAGTTGTAAGTCTTGTGTAACTATATTCTTGGATTATGTAATCAGTATTTTGGCTGCCATTTAATAGTTTATCTATTTTGAGAAGATCATCTTTCTTATTAATTTTCTAACTTTTACAGTTACTTTAGTTGCCTATTCACATGCAAGAAATTTGAAACATAAATTGGTCTTTTTAAAGTTTCTTAAAGTTGATAATGCTATAACTTTTATTTTAAACCATATTTCATACTTATTTTTCCACCATCTTTTGTTACATAGTTTTCATGCTTGTTAGTATTGTCAATATTTTTTATTTCTTGGCTTTTAATTCTGCTATTGTAAGGCATAGCTTTCATTCCAAAATTGTGTGCTTTAATCTCTTTCCTCATTGCTTTGATGAACTGCTTTCTTACTGGCAAGTAATCTGAAATAATAATGCAGTGCCTTTTCACAATGGTGAATGCATTTTGAATTTCTGATATTGATAGATAATATTATTATTTCTCAACATAAATCCTTTTTAATATTTTTAAATTGCTTTGTAAAATTGATTTCCTACTTGTAGATCATCTAAAAGAATAATTGTTAGGGTTTTTATTCCCATATGTTATGGCAGACAAGACTTGCTTATTTTTTGTGCATTTGCTTAGAATCTTTGCATTTTAGTATGTTTACTTCAAAGTTCTATGACCTTGTCAGTCTTCAGTAATGATTGGCTACGTCAAGAGGGATTATAGGCTAAAAAATACACATTCCAGTGAGCAAAACAAGTTCTTATTGAGAGGCTAAATGAATACATATTTCTGCAGAATAACTTGCAGCATCACAATTTGAAACTAGGTTAAAGTAATTAGTCACAATGGCATTTTAGTTTACGTTAAAAATGGCAAAAAATCATTTATATTATTATAGTTATTTCAATGTTTACATATATATATATATATATATATATATATATATATATATATATATATATATATATATATATATATATGTGCATTTATTCTACCTTTCCTAAAAAACGGTTAAATCTTATTATACAAAAATAGCAAAAGGTTGTAATAAATAAAAACAAATACAAAGAAATATAAATATTTAAAACAATAACATATCTCCGAACCTATATTTATTTATTGTCTATTGCCTTTCTGAAATTGCCACTTGCTCTTGTGAATCCAATTTAAACTATGTTATGCTATTTCTTGCAATTAATCAATTAAGTTTCATAAATTATGCTATTAATCTCTACACGCAACATACTTCTATTTTAAAGTAAGAGCATTAAATTCAATGAAGTGAAATTATAACTGTTAAAAAAAAATACAGATTGGAGGAAAAAAGAGAAAAACATTTAATCTGATTGTAAATCCTTAATTATGTTGTGAGATTAAACAATGATCCAGGAATACAGCACAAACCACAGAACATAACTGTTCTAAAAACACTCAAATATAGAAAATAACTCTTTAATGTTGATTTAAAATATTTAAGTGGATATTGATGAATCTGTGATTGAAATTGGTCTTTCTCAATAAGGAGATTTTCAGTTCAATATAAGACCTCAATAAATTATATTCAGTTATGGAGAGATGGTTTATACTTTAGTGAATATGCTCCACAGAATAAATGAAATTATTATTGTTTTTTGTTTTTTTAAAATTTATAGAAAGCTCTTAGCTTAGTGGAAATACTTTTATATATTGTGCCTAAAATTCTATAAAATAGTGAAACCAAATAGCCATGAATACAGAAGTTGAAACTTGTTTACATAAAATTCTCAATAAATATATTTTTTATAATAAATTGATCAAATTAATGAGTCCTCATTTGTAATGACTGAAAATATAGTAGTTATTGTTTTTACTATTGGTAACAGTCATTGGAACATATTTTTACTGGTGTATACAGAGTATAGTACTAATGTAATATTTTTTAAAGGTTAAATATAGGAAGAAAATAACATATGACTTTTTAAAAATACTTTTTTACATTTTATTTTCTATGTTGTTTAAATTTTTTTCAGTTTATTAGAAAACATAATAGTCCACAACTACGTTTGTCATATTTCTTTTCCTGCATGTGACTTTCTACTGCAAGAATGATTTTAGGACAGATCATTTTTAATAAATGCTACTATTAAAAAGAAATATCTCTTACCTGATCTGGTCTCTTACTGTGAAGCCCTGTTAAACTAACTTGGAAATTCTGCTCCTTTTCTAGTTATGTAGAGGTGATTTTCAGGAGAAACCAGTACCACCAGTTCACCCACTCAGCAAAACATGAAACAATAGACTATATCTAAATGCTCTTGCAGATATGGAGAAGGTATGTATATATATATATATAATTATTAAAAATAAAGAAACTGCAATAGGTATTTTTTTTCACTGCAGCCCCATTTTTGCAATTTGACATCAGTATAATTGGTCATATGTTTATTTGTGACTAAAACATTGATTTGTGTGATGAATTTTTTACCTTTCTCCTTCATGTATTAACAATTATTATTATTATTATCGGTTATTTGTAGAGCGCCAACAGATTCCGCAGCGCTAAATTATATTATTATCATTACAATTATCATTTATTTCAAAAGTGACACCAAATTTTCTACCACTGTGAACATGAAGTAGGTCCTGATCTAAAATAGCTTACAATCTGAATAGAAATAAATTGTGGGGTAACTAGTCAGTTAAAAACATAGTTTATTGGTTAAGGAGCAATCAGAGAAGAGGTGGTAAATCTCGCTAAATAGGTGGGAGACAATATGGTAGAGCAGGTTATAGAGGTCCATAGATTAGGAGCAGCACAGAAATTTTGAAGGTGGGAGAGCAACATAGTAATGATGGAAATATTACAACGCTGGTGATCTTTTTTTCATTACACTTACAGGATTTCTTTGATTACCTCTTGGGTCATTTTTGTTTCCACAGTCATGTCTGGATGTGTTTGACCTCTGTGTCATTCTCATCTACTTTTTGGTTTTGATTTGGCTCTGATTTGCATGTGCTTACTTGAGAAGGACTGCACTATGATTTTCTATTGGTCAAGCCCTGTACCCTATTCATCATGTTGGGGTAGTGTCAAGCAACATCACAGCCACTATACCTGGACTGACATTTACATCTCAACCTATAATGAGTGGATTGATGTAAGTAGATGTCACACATTAGAAGTTTTGAACACATATGGGTGGAACACACAAAAACATTGCCTCCTTTAACCTTTGAAAGTCACCCACCAACTTAACTACTTCACCTAAATCAATAATTCCTTCACTAATTCATACACACATCTGCCTATATATATATATATATATATATATATATATATATATATATATATATACAGTATATTTTATATATATATATATATATATACATACATACATATATACAAATATGTAGTGATCATTAGCAAAGGCTAATGTGAAGAAGAAGCATCAGTTAAAGGTCAATCTACAGTCCACTCTCAAAAAATGTCTATCTCATAGTCAGACAAGTCAAAGAGTCACCAATATATAATCAGTTGACACCAGGAAACACACAATTTGTCAAAAAAAAACCCCAAGCCACAGCTTAGTATAGGCTTCTGTAAAGTTTAGCAAATCAAGCAGGTAGGACAAACAGAAACCATAGGCTCAAATCCAAGTCAAGGGTACAGGATTTTTGTCATAAATATAATAAGTTCCTTAAATTATTTGGTGCTGGAACATAAATTCACTATTTAATACACAACACTCAACAAAATGAGTTATGTGACATTACAATGGGAAAGCTGCAATACTGCAAAATGAGAAAAAGGTGGTTATGATCACAACATGACAAATAGCACTCACAACAAAAGAATGATGAGATATGACACTGGCATTAACACTGAGAAAGGGTTAACAATTTGAGGGAGGAACAATGCTGCCTGACCAGCACCACTAATACCATGATAACAAGCAATATGTAAAACAGTGATGGTCAGAGAGGCTACATGTGTCCCATGGGCTACCAGTTAGTCATCTCTTATGTAAAAGAAAGATTACATGCGTTCTCTCAGCCATTTCCAGGACAATTTTTGTAGTAGTGTGGTGTTGCTGTGGCCATTAATCGGACCTACTCCACATATTCACCAGATTGGCACACTCAGCACCCAGTGTACTATCTCTCTGTTGAATGGAAGGTCTTCCATGTGTCTGCATCTGTTCTTCTTTCTCTTTGTCTCCATGAAAGTGCATGATGTGATCACAACCTATAATGCCTCTCCACATAGCAACAAGTATTATATTAACTCTCCCACCAGATTTGCAGGCATGTGTTGGCAGCTGGGCATCGCATGGGTGTCCCTGGATACAACTACCAATGTCAAGAATTGTATAGGTGAAACCTAAATAGGTAGTGAAACCATATATAAATGAGGAGATGAGTAGCGAAGCTTGCTACATGCAGAGAACAGGAGGTGGTCCTACAACATCAGGCACTACTACTGATGGAAACAATTATCAGAAGAAGTACATAATCCCTCTGTGTATTAAATGGGAAAAAGACACATGTAACAAAAATAAATTATTTCTCAATCTCCAAAATCAAACAGAATTTCAGCATTATTTCAATATTTTGAAAAGAAATAAATGAACCAATATATTTTCATATTTTTTCATAGCAGTCCTTCTTTAGACAACAAAATAATATTATAAAGTTACATAATAATCAGATAAATTTAGAAAGTCATAAATCAGGTCTACTTATCTATAAATTAGTTTTGAATAATCAATATTTATTCACCATTTAGATGCTAACATCTAATATTAGAATTTAAAAATTTGTTATATGGAAACAATTAAATAAAATAAATATTTCCGTAAAGAGTTGCCCCAAATCCCAGCTTGTTGTCAGTAAACACTTAACATTTCACAATAGAAGTTGCGCAACAGTTGATCCTATTGCACTTGACATAAAGGCTGAAATAATACATTCTTTCAAGTGACAAGATAAATTTAAAAGCTGCAGTAATCCTTCTGAAACAGACTGTGATAATGTTAAGTAACGAATCTCCAAAAGACCGTGAAAATATGTAGCGATAATTCTTTACAATACATCAGAAGGTAAAAAAATATTGTAGGTATACTGATATATGATAATTATAAATCCATCATTCAGATATTACTTTTTTCCTTTAAAGGATATATACTGTATGTGCGTCTAATTGGAAGTGGTATATTAAAGGTTTTTAAAATGACTGATTATCATACAATTACCCATGATCCTAGTCTACAGTAGAGCATCTTTGTACCCAGTAAGAGTAATATAGGTTTTTAATTTTTTATCAACAGTTAAAGCGCTCATGCTTGATGGAAAGATAAGGATTTAAGCCCCATGACAAGATATCTCTTAAAATATTTATTAAAAACACCAATCTGTTTATTCATTAGAAGTACTAAAAATAATTGTACATTTATTTTAGCAATGTGAATACAAAGAGAGAATTAAAAATGCAAAAAAATTGTGAAGGATTTAGATAAATGCATTTTATTTTTAAAGTATATCAGCTGTGTCAAAACCAAGCCTGTGGGGCCTATCTATCAAGCTCAGTATGGAGCTTGATGCCCCGTGTTTCTGGCGAGCCGTTAGGCTTGCCAGAAACACAAGTTATGAAGCAGCGGTCTAAAGACTGCTGCCCATAACCTGTCCGCCTGCTCTGAGGCGGCGGACAGACATCACCGGAAGTCAACCCAATCCAATATGATTGGGTTGATTGACACCCCCTGCCAGCGGCCAATTGGCCACAAATCTGCAGGGGGAGGTATTGCACCAGCATTTCACCAGAAATGCTGGTGCAATGATTAATGCAGAGATGCTGTTGGTATTTATCGATGTGCAGCGGACATGTTCCACAATATCGGATCATGTCTGCTCGCACATTAGTAAATATGCCCCTAAATGGTAAACCCAGAAAATATAAGGGACTTTTGTGATTCAGACAGAGCATACCATTTTAAATGACTTTTCATGTTGTATCTATTAGCAAAATTGCTTCATTTTCTTGGAATCCTTTGTTGAAGGAGCAGCAGTGCACTACTGGGAGATAGATGAACACGTTAGGTGAGCCAATGACATGAGGCATATGTGCAGCCACCAATCAGCAGCTAAATGCCAGTAGTGCATTGCTGTCCCAAAACATACCTAGGTATGCTTTTCAACAAAGGATACCAAGATAACTAAGCAAATTAGACAATAGAAATACATTGGAAATACATTGATCTGAATCATGGAAGAAAAAAAATCTGAGTTTTGTGTCCCTTTAAATGAAGATGTCCTATTCCCCAGAGATTCCAACACCGTAAACACAGCACTAAGGATAGGTAGATAAATAGATAATGTATACATTATATTTATATATATATATATATATATATATATATATATATATATATATATATATATTTTTCTAACAATATTTGAGGCCTAGAAAGGATCCAGCCTCACCAAGCAAAATTTTAGGTGCGGGGAGTGGGGGGCACCCATAGGTGTCTTAAGGACGTAATTTTAAGAACTAAATGGTTCCCTGGTGCTCGATTTGTCAAGTCTTTAGCTGTAATAATGCGATAGCTAAAATAATATAAATACATTTGTTACAAGTATGGAGACAGAGACTTTCATATTCTTTTATTGCTGGTGTAATCTGTTGATCCTTATCACTTCACTCAGCACCCAAAGCATTGTATCGGTTATCAGTCTGTATGTTACTCATACCCTAAGGTTAATTCTAGTGTCTGGTTAGACCTGATTCTCTCACATTTCCTTATATCTCTGCTTGTTTTCATTTCTAAACATTTCAACTTAAATGTTTTTCATTTCCTAATTCCTATCAAAATGATTTAATTAGTTTTCAAAACGACAACGATTATGGAGACACTGTATTAATTTATTGTTCACTTTTTATGTCTAACAGTTTATTTCAGTGTTAATTCAATGATAATGCATTAAAGGGACATTCAGAGTTCAATCTAATGTCACATAAATTAAATAATTTGGGGCTAAATTACCAGTGGAATGCTATTTATTGCTCCCACTCGTACGCTAACTCCGCCAGAAGTAAGCTTTTTGCGCACGTCAGGTAGCACTCGTATTACAAGTTGAAAGTATAAAGGTTTTGCTCATGCCCTAACTCTATGCGTGCAAAAAGTTGAACTTTAAATATCCTGACAGCATTAATGTATTCCCCCAGAGAGGTCAATGAAGAAAGAAAAGTGGAGAAAAAAAAACTAACACCCTACTTGCCCGCAAATCTGATCGCATTTTGTCAAGTGCAATAATCCAACATGAAAATATATATATTTTACATTCCAGCATTCTTCACATAGCAGAATATGTTCTATTTGTTCATAAATACATATTTCTACATATATCTAATAGTTTTCTGGTACAATATATATTTATACCTAGATATTATTATTATTATATATTTTTATATGTATATATATATAGATATAGATATATACATATATAGAAATATCTATTTGTAAATACTTGTGCAGAACATTGGAATGTGTAATATTTACACAGTTAAAGACTTTGAATATTGCATAAATATGTTTTGTTTTTCCATGTTTTCATCATCTACTTGACTGTAGAACGGCTCCAATGCCCATATATATATATATATATATATATATATATATATATATATATATATATATATATATATATATATATATATATACAGTATATATATATATATATCTGATAATGTTATATAATAAATTATTTAGAACTTACGTTAGTGGGTAATGTATTGAAATCTAATGTTGAAACTAAGATTTATAAGAAACCGATTTCCAAAAATTTGTTATTACATGCAAAGAGCAATCATCCCTTACACACCTTTAAGGCAATTGCTAAGGGACAATATCTCAGAATTAAGAGAAATTGCACTGACCCCAAAGTATACAATGAAGAAGCATCAAAATTGGATAGAGACATTAGAGAAAGAGGATATAATAATAGAGTTATAAAAAACGCTTGGCTCTCTGTGGCACAGATGGACAGAGATACGTTACTTAGGGATAAGAAAGCAATCAATCCCAGCGACAATAAAAATAAAAATAAAGATAACAAAGATATACAATTTATCACACAGAACTCTAATCATTATCAAGAAGTATGTGAAATAATTAAAAAGCATCTACCGGAAGTTTGTTTTGGATCAGATCAACAGAAACATGTGAATTTTACTTACAGGAGAGGAAGAACTTTGGGAAATATTGTCTCCCCCTCTGTACCCAATAAATAAAGTAAGCTATCATCCTGGTTAGAGGTGAAGGGATTACACTGGACCAAACCGGGCGAACCACCATAGACTTCAATAGGCAGGCAAATTTTAAAACCCACAGGGACTCTTTCTGGCCACAATAGTGATGGAAAAGTTGTTTCAAGGGGACTAACACCTGGACTGTGGCATGCCGGAGGGGGATCCATGGCAAAACTCCCATGGAAAATTACATAGTTGATGCAGAGTCCATAAAGGGCATAATAAATCACCTAACATTCCTAAATTGTTTGGAATAACGTGCCGATCAGGTAGTGTAAGGGTTACGCCCACTTCACAGTGCGCAGTGCAGGTGATATACCTGCCCTGACCATGCTTTGCAGACCAGGTATCAGTGGTCAGATGGACCCTTGCCCCAACACTGTGTGCCAGATATGCCATTATAGCAGACTTATATGGCTTTGGCGTTGCTTTTTGGTAATTAGAAGGCTGCTAAATGCCACTGCGCACCACACATGTTTTATGCCCAGCAGTGAAGGGGTTAATTAGGGAGCATGTAGGCAGCTTGTAGAGTTAATTTTAGATTAAGTGTAGTGTAGTAGACAACCCAAAGTATTGATCTAGGCCCATTTTGGTATATTTAATGCCACCATTTCACCGCCAAATGCGATCAAATAAAAAAAAATTGTTCACTTTTTCATAAACTTTAGGTTTCTCACAGAAATTATTTACAAACAACTTATGCCATTATGGCATAAATGGTTGTAAATGCTTCTCTGGGATCCCCTTTGTTCAGAAATAGCAAACATATGGCTTTGGCGTTGTTTTTGGTAATTAGAAAGCTGCTAAATGCCACTGTGCACTACACGTGTTTTATGCCTAGCAGTGAAGGGGTTAATTAGGGAGCATGTAGGGAGCTTGTAGAGTTAATTTTAGCTTAAGTGTAGTGTAGTAGACAACCCAAAGTATTGATCTAGACCCATTTTGGTATATTTCATGCCACCATTTCACCGTCAAATGCGATCAAATTTAAAAAAACTTAAATTTTTTCGCAATTTTAGGTTTCTCACTGAAATTATTTACAAACAGCTTGTGCAATTATGGCACAAATGGTTGTAAATGCTTCTCTGGGATCCCTTTTGTTCAGAAATAGCAGACATATATGACTTTGGCGTTGCTTTCTGGTAATTAGAAGGCCGCTAAATGCTGCTGCGTATCACACGTGTATTATGGCTAGCAGTGAAGGGGTTAATTAGGTAGTTTGTAGGGAGCTTTCATGGTTAATTTTAGCTTTAGTGTAGAGATAAGCCTCCCACCTGACACATCAGACCCCCTGATCCCTCCCAAACAGCTCCCTTCCCTCCCCCACCCCACAATTGTCTCCGCCATCTTAAGTACCGGCAGAAAGTCTGCCAGTACTAAAATAAAAGGTTTTTAATTTTTTTTTTATAGCATATTTACATATGCTGTGGTGTAGAATCCCCCCTTAGCCCCCAACTTCCCTGATCCCCCCCAAAATAGCTCTCTAACCCTCCCCATATGCCTTATTGGCGGCCATCTTGGGTACTGGCAGCTGTCTGCTATTATTTCACAGTCAAAAAAGTGTTGTTTTTTTTAATGTACACTACTGTTACACCAGATATGAGTGGTGGCACTGGGCAAGTGGGCACAGTATACGCTGTGAGCCTGACACACACGCTGGCAGGCAGACAACTGCAATTAGATTACACAGGAAAAAAAAAAAAGCAGACTGATGTTCTAGCCCTACAAAGGGCTTTTTGGGGTGCCTTACAGCAGAGATCAGATGAGTCCTTCAGGACTGTAGTGGACACTGAATACACTAGCCTAGCTATCAATTTCCCTATTAAATCAGCAGCAGCTACACTGTCCCTCCTCTCACTAAGAATGCAGCTTCCGGAAGAATCTAAAATGGATGCTGTCCAGGAGGTGGGAGGGTCTGGGAGGGAGGGTCTGCTGCTGATTGGCTGTAATGTGTCTTCTGACTGGGAGGTACAGGGTCAAAGTTTACTTAATGATAAAGAATAGGGGGCGGACCGAACATCGCATATGTTCGCCGTCCGCAGCGAACGCGAACATGCTATGTTCGCCGGGAACTATTTGCGACATCACTAATAAGCACAAATTTCGAAGTGATTTTTGAGCATCCAGTGTACTAAAATTACGATTTTCACTGTGCATATTTAAGAAGATTTATTCCTGAATAATTTAGATACAAATTTTACGTTTTTGGTAAAATACGATTTTTGGTGAACAATTTGATTACAATAGTTGATGCACCTTAACAATAAATTTTTTCCTGCTTATTAGTGTGTGAATGGTTAACTTCTTTGTTTTGTATGATGTTTAAAATACGTATTTTATTGTGCACTTTTCAAAAGAAAACGCATTATACGCCCCTTACCGAGACACCATGTTTTCAGATCATTCCACCATGGAAATAGAAGGACTGGCCAGCATTCTTTAATAATCTTGTGAGCCCAGAGACATTAAGGTCATCGAGCCCTGCAACACAAATGCTAGACAAATGTTGATAAATCGTAAAATACAGACTTTGGGGTCGAATTATCAAGAGCCTTCAGGCTCGCTGGATCCGCTGCCTTTAAACTGGGAACTGCAACCAACCCGATCCTATACGATCCGGTTGATTGACACCCTCTGATAGCAGATCTGCATGGGGCAGCATTGCACAAGCAGTTCACTAGAACTGCTTGTCCAATGCTAAATGCGGACAGTGGGGCCCATTTATAAAGCTCCGTACGGAGCTTGTGGGCCTGTGTTTCTAGCGAGTCTGAAGACTCGCTAGAAACACAAGTTATGAAGCAGCGGTCTAAAGACCGCTGCTCCATAACCCTGTTCACCTGCTCTGAGCAGGCGGACAGCAATCGCCGGAAATCAACCCGATCAAGTACGATTGGGTTGATTGACAGCTCCCTGCTGGCGGCCCATTGGCCGCGAGTCAGCAGGGGGCGGCGTTGCACCAGCAACTCTTGTGAGCTGCTGGTGCAATGCTGAATACGGAGAGCGTATTGCTCTCCGCATTCAGCGAGGTCTTTCGGACCTGATCAGCACTGTCGGATCAGGTCCGCAAGACCTTTAATAAATAGGCCCCAGTGTATGCTGTCGGCATTACAAATCGACCCTATTATATTAAAAATCATATTTTTAATACATTTATTTGTTATATTTTTGTGAAGTAATAATCTAATTCCATTTTCCATTTAATTTCATATCAGAGGAGCTGGTACTGGTGGTACTGGTGTCATTTTAATGAACATTCCTATTGTAGGTAATTTTACCTTACAAGCAAAAAAATCATTACACAAGTCTTTAGTTATGTTGAAGAAAATATTTTATTTTTTTCTGACAGATATACTGCTCAGGTTGCAGGAATTACTTTCAGCGGTGCTACTATGAAATGCTGGAATATCACTTTAGTACTTAACTTCACAAAAAGCAAACAACCCTACGATAATTATATGTCACGAGAAGACGTTTTATTTTATACAGATGAACAAAATTTTACAGATTACAACAACCATTTTATTAGCATTCAAGGGACAAGGAAGGAAAATTAAATTTTTATGTTTTAGAAAGAGGATGCAATTCATAAGAGAAAAAATATTATCAAATCTACTTCCTTCTATTGGAAACACTATATGGAAACATTTCCAATAAAAGTAAAATTTATATTGCTGGGGCAAAAAAACAAGTTACAAAGTATTGATTAAGTCGGCTTGTGTAACCTGATAGTGGTTTAACTTTTTTTTTACTAGGTTTACAAAGTGCACAAAATGACATGCACAATTTCTTTAGAGAATGTAATTTTAGAACTAGCGAGTCTGCAAATCTATGTGTTTAACCCCTGCAAAGAGGATAAACACATAAATAAAGTACTGCTTGGGAGCAGCAAACAAAATTGCAGGTCCTAAGCAGAAATTAATTTTGAACCAATCAGCAGTAGCAATCGCTCAGCTAGATCAATAGCTTTTTACATGTAAACTTGCATCAGTAGTAAAAAAAAAACTGGGAAAAATGTTTATATGTGTTTTTTTTGTTTGTGTGTTTGTAATTATGAAATTGTAAGCATTTTTGCGTAGTTAAAAAAGTAAATTTATTTAGAACCACAAAAATCATTAACATGTTATATGTTATGTATTTTAAGAACTCATTGGCACTGAAATAGATAAGAATTTGTCATGTGATCAGTCTTTTTGCTATAAAACAGCTGAGAGGGCAGGTACAAGCGCCACCTATCATATTGAGGGCAATAGGGGTGAGGTTTGGAGGGCATATTTGTGTTTTGGTTCTAGGTACATTGGGCTACATTATAAGGGGAGCGCTAATTTATTGAACGCCTGCAGATGGTCAAATTCACCCGTTAATGGGTGCACGATAAATAACCAGCCATTACAAGTGGCTAGTTATTGCTACTGTGAGCTCCTAGTAGCAATTAGCACTCATTAAATAAACCAGAGATCAGAGCTCTGGTTAATTTTATAAATGTCCCTGTGATGGAGTGTATCAACTCATTCCTGTAGAAAGGGTTAATTTCTCTACAGGGAAAAATACTATAGTGTAAGGCTTGCCAGCTCAATGCTGAAAATATTACTATTAGTAACAGGCAGACAACAAAAGCCAATTAGCAACAGCTGAGGATAGTTAGAGGGTTTATAAGGCAGCTTTTGCAAGCAAGGTGTGATTCGTTTAGATCTCAGACAGGGAAGTAGCAAGACACTGGGAGAGTTGTCTTGGATAACCTGTATTAAAATGCCTAATGTTTTATCCTAAGAATTTGTAGGATTATATAAGTTGTGTGTTTGTTTTTCTGTTCTAAAGCATACACCTTTTTATGTGTACTGTTTTTATTTTGCTTGTTTGTTTAACCACAAAAGGGTGGTTGTTTAACCCTTGAACTGCTAACTGAAAGTAAAGACTTTTGTTTAAAAGTGAAAACTTATTTTGCATCATTCGGTTTGTGCTCTACATTTCCTGACAAGATCCCCTCTATTACATATGGTGTCAGAAGTGGGATTGAAAACCAGGTTACAGGAGCAGGTGGAAAAGTATGGAGTGGAGATGTGCCTTATCCAAATTAACTGTTGGTAAGAGTACTTAAGTCGCTAAGATATCTGTGTACCTTCTGAAGTTACAGACAGTCTGCACTAGGTGTTTTGTGCTCCCTTTACAGGAAAATGGAATCAGAAAAATTGTTGAAGTTGATGACAGAGCAACAAAAACATCAGAGGCATCATCAGGAGTTCCAGATCCAGCTTTTACAGCAAATGCAAGCCCTTCAGCAACAGCAGCATACACAGCAACACACATTGCAAGCTCAAGTACAAAAGCAGCAACAGGACTTCCAAATTGGGCTAGGGAAACAAATCCAGGAAAGAACAAAGGGACAAGATGTGACAGAAAGCTCACCTCAGGAGTCTTTTTCAAATGCCTTGGCTAAGATGGGGCCTGAGGATGATCCAGAAGCTTACTTAAAAGCATTTGAGAGACTTGCTACTCTAGCACAATGGCAGAAAGGTACTTGGACTATAAGACTGGCTCCATTCTTAACTGGTGAAGCTCAGGCAGCATATCATGCATTAGGAGAAACAGAAGCTGGGGACTATGATGTGATTAAATCTGCTATACTTAACCATATGGGTTTTTTTGATAAATATTATAGAAATAAATTCAGAAGTAAACTTTTTGTCGCAGGAACTCATCGTAGGGCTAAAGGATGTAGCCTATAAGTGGTTAAAACTTTCAGTTCGAACACTAACTGATATTATGGACATGATAATCTTGGAACAATATATTACACAGCTACTACATGGGCTTTTCCAATAGGTCTCAAGACATAAACGTAGTTCCCTAGATTATGCTGTACAAACTTCAGAAGAGTTTTTTGCAAGCAGAGGATGCTAGAGGATATCAAAGTCCCCAAAACGTTGGGGAAAAGGAAAAATGGGATGGTCCACTGAAACAGAGATTTACATTAGAGCCAACTTTTCCTAGTAGAGACAAAGATTTTATTAAAGAGAAACCTTTCTCATCTGATCCCTCATCTAAAGGTGTTCAAGAGAGAAACCAGTTAGAAATGACACCAGGTTATGCACATAGCAACCAGCTGAAGGAAAAATCCTTAGTCTGTTTCAAATATGGTGAAACTGGTCATATTGCTAAGTACTGTCCTTTCATGGAGTGTAATTATGTTGGGCAGTGTTGTACAGCTAATATGGGGGATTTTTTTAGCCTTGACAGTTTTCTAGTCACTGCATTAGTGAATGGTAAAGAGGTTAAGGCTCTTATTGATTCCGGGGGAAGGTGAACTTTTATACATGAAGATCTTTTAGAAGGTGGGGAAATTAAAAAAAACAGTGTTTATAATGTGCATCCATTGAGACATAAAGCTATATCCATCAGTTTCTGTTAATCTACCGATAGAGGGACATGCTTCACAGATTGTTGTAGAAGTAGCCAAAACCCTTCCATATTCAGTAGTAGTTGGGAAAGACTGGGTTAATTTTTTTAAAGTTCTCCAATCTCATGTCAAGGATATGGAGGAGCCAAATAAAAAGGAAATGTGCCCAGAATTAGTAGAACTGTTCCCTTGTTAAGACCCTGAGTTGTTTTGTACTAGAGTCCGGGTCCCAAAAACAAAACAATAAAGGAAACATGATAAGAGAGAAGTGGGGAGAAGTGAATTGTGTAAAACACAAAAATAGCTATAGCCAAGAGGTAATAGCAGTGGAGGAAGTTAGACAAGAGAATGTGGAGTCAACAAATGTATTAGATGCACCCATTCCAGAATTTTTGTCAAGTCCATTGGATGTTAGATGGGCACAAAGAATGACCCAACATTAAGGGAAGCATATGAGAGCTTAGCCATAGCGAATGGCCATGTTTTGGATGTGGGTCAAAGTAAGAACATTCCCCACTTTATATTACATGATGAATTGATATATAGGGTCTGTAAAAACGCTATAACTGAGGAGGTATGAGAACAAATATTAGTGCCTAAATGCTATAGGAAACAGTTATTACAGCTCTCTCACTCTATTCCTCTTGCAGGTCACTTAGGGCGTGAGAAAAAACTAGCCAGGTTGCTGTCTAGATTTTATTGGCCTGGCATATTTAAGGAGGTAGAACATTTCTGTAAGTCCTGCCCTGAATGTCAATTAGTAGCTCCGATTAAAGTACCTTTGGTACCCTTACCATTGGTAAAAACTCTATTTGAGAGAATTGTGGTAGATATGGCTGGTCCACTAGAGAGAACACCATCAGGTAGCCAACATATTTTAGTAATAGTAGATTACGTTACTAGATACCCTGAGGCAATCCCTTTACGGGATACTTCTGCTCCAACTATTGCTTCTGAATTAATTAAACTGTTTTCCAGGGTGGGCATCCCAAAAGAGATATTAACAGATCAAGGAACAAACTTTGCTTTAAAGATTATGAAGGAGGTGTGTACTCTGTTAAAAGTAAAGTCCCTTAGAACCTCAGTCTACCACCCTCAAACGGATGGGTTAGTCGAGAGATTCAATGGAACCCTTTAACAGATGTTGAGGAAATTTTTAGACTGTGAAAAACAAAACTGGGACAAAATGTTACCATATTTGTTATTTGCTATAAGGGAAGTCCCTCCGTCATCTACAGGGTTTTCCACATTTGAGATGCTGTTTGGGAGGAGACCGAGAGACATACTAGATCTTGTTAAAGAAGAGTGGGAAGCTCAGTCTAATCCTGATCAGAATGTCCTCCAGTATACTATATAGTTGAGAGAGTGGTTACAAAGGATTGGACAATTTGACTGCAGCAATTTGGAAAGAGCCCAGCAGGCCCAGGCACTCAGATATAATAGAGATGCAAGGATACGAACATTTGAACCTGGGGACAGGGTATTGTTTTTGTTATTAAACATTATATAGAAAGAGTTCAGTGAAAATAATTACCAAAGCAGGACAAGGCTGCACCGAATACAAAAATATTTGCTTTATTGAGAGATAAAAAAGACACAAAGTATGCCTTTACCTAAAAAGAACTGTACCAATAAAATCATCAGCAGATGAAATATAGAACACACAGATATACATTTCATATACCACACATGCTAGCATGTCCCAAAGCCGGCCAAATAACAGTCCTGTAAGACACCGGGCACTTAAGTATTAACAGACACGCTCCGGTCAGACTGGAAAAAAACACTGTCCCACAGGGTAGCCCAGGCTTGGGTTTTAATGCCGTTAGTCTCTGTGAGCCAATGTCGGCTCCTCTTTAGATCCGGATGCTTTATAGCTGGGGATCGGATACCTCTACTCACACTGCAAGACTTGGCCCCACACGGGTTACCTTCACTCTGTAGTCCAATACCCAGTGCCTTTTCCTGGCCACCTATATCATCTGGACTTACGTTCTGTGTGCCGATGCGGTTCTTCAATTGCCAGTCGTATGCGTAGGGTGATCCGTAGGTCCGTAGGTTCTATTTCAGAGCTGCTTGATAGCAATAGCGTATAGCTCTACACTTCAAACTTTCACACTCCAAACATTACATGTTTTGCCCCTCCCCCTTCAGGGCTGGAATAGAGGCTTTGTCAGATGTATGTTGTTACTGCTGCAATCAGCGTTTAAATGTATTCTTTGTTGAGGGTACTCTAGAAGGCAAATACGCAAAGGCTGGATTAGGGCAAGACACACCCCTAGAATTCAGCTACTCTATAGGAATAGGGACACTCAAAAAGAAAAAAAATCAAATAAGGCAAAAAAACGAGATATAACTCCCATTGGGGCAAATTACTGAATAAACACTGGCATATTCTAACCAGTGACAGTACTCTCACAAGGTATGTATTAGAATATCCACTAACTGCCGGATGGGAAACCAACATTAAAGATAAGCTAGTACATAGCAAATTCCAGAAAGAACGAAACACTAATTGGCTCACGATATCACAGCCCCAGAAGGGCTGTCACTCGTGTGGACATTGTGTTTACTGTGAGTTTATTGAGAAAGCTCCCAGATTTAGCACAGATATAACAGGACAAATGTATAATGTTAATGAAAGAATTACATGTAACACAAATAATGGAATTTATTTGCTGCATTGCTCGTGTCCCAAGTATTACATTGGAAAAAATGACACGTGAATTGAAAAACAGAGTTAGGGAGCATAGGGACGATATCATTGAGAATGATCAAGATATCCCCATTGCCAGACACTTTCAGATACACCACAATTCTGATTTCTCCCTATTAAAAGTACTAGGGATTGAACATATAAAGCCCAAAAGGAGAGGGGGAAACATAGACAAAATATTGCTCCAACATGAGTCACGTTGCATGTACAGTAGCGTATCATGTCTGCCGCACATTGATAAATGCAGACAGCATACACTGTTGGCATTTATCATTGCACCAGCAGTTCTTTTGAACTGCTGGTGCAATTCCGCCCCCTGCAGATTCGCGGCCGCTAGCAGGGGGTGTCAATCAACCTGATCGTATTCGATCGGGTTGATTTCTGTCCGCAGCCTCAGAGCAGACGGACAAGTTATGGAGCAGCGGTCTTTAGAAACAAGGAGCATCAAGCTCCATAAGGAGCTTGATAAATATGCCCCTAAATAGGTTGGCCCCAGGAGGGTTAAATGAGAAAATAGAATATGCTTGTTTTTTGTAAATAATGTCAAATGTGATTAATATCTAGCAAGGATTTAAATTAAATCAAATTAATCTGTTTTGCAACAACTAGTAAGGGATTGGTGTTAAACTTTATTCCTCAAGTTTGCTCTGTTATCTAGATATCTGTGCATTGGTGTCATCCAAAAGTGTATATATGTAAATATTTAAAACTTTAATATAAGATTATGTACCAAGTAAGAATATTCTGTATTCAGTAGCCTGTGGTCCCCTTAAGAAATAAATAAGGGGCGTGTTCAGTTTGCAACAAAGAATACATTTAAATGCTGATTGCAGCAGTAACAACATACATCTAACGAAGCCTCTATTCCAGCCCTGAAGGGGGAGGGGCGAAACGCGTAATGTTTGGAGTGTGAAAGTTTGAAGCGTGGAGCTATACACTATTGCTATCAAGCAGCTCTGAAATAGAACCTATGGACCTACGGATCACCCTACGCATATGACTGGCAATTGAAGAACTGCATCGGCACACAGAACGTCCAGAGGCTATAGGTGGCCAGGAAAAGGCACCGGGTATTAGACTACAGAGTGAAGGTAAGCCGTGCAAGCCAAGTCTTGCATTGCGATTAGTGGTATATATCCGATCCCCAGTTATAAAGCATCCAAATATAAAGAGGAGCTGACATTGGCTCACAGAAACTAACAGCATTTAAATCCAAGCCTGGGCTACCCTGTGGGACAGTGTTATTTTCCAGTCTGACCGGAGCGTGTTTGTTAACACTTAGTGCCCAGTGTCTTACAGGACTGTTATTTGGCCGGATTTGGGACATGCTAGCATGTGAGGTATATGAAATGCATATCTGTGTGTTCTATATTTCATCTGTTGATGATTTTATTGGTACATTTTTTAAGGTAAAGGCATACTTTGTGTCTTTTTTAACTCTTAATAAAGCAAACATTTTTGTATTTGGTGCAGCCTTGTCCTGCTTTGGTTTAAGTGTAATTAATTTTTACTTAATTCTTCCTATATAATGTTTAATATGTTATTTGGGACTGTTAGCACATATACTTTCGATTAAATTTCTAATTATATCCGAGTGCACCCTGTCCTAGGATTTTGGTTCTTTAACTATTGTTGTTGTTACCTAGCTCAGAAAGCAAGTTGCTTGCAAAATGGCAGGGTCCATATGAAGTGCTTAGAAGAGTTGGGGAGGTGGATTATGACATTTTCCAGCCAGGACACAGAAAAGAGAAATAGATATACCATGTAAACTTGTTAAAATCATGGAGGGCTGAGGAAAATGTGTTTATTGCTCCTAGAACAGAGAGTGTAGACTGTAGATATCAGGGATATAGATAAAGAACAAAAGGGGGTGACTCTGGGAGAACAATCATGTCCTGTTCAACAAAATGAAGCACAAAAAGTAGTAGTTTTTAGGGATGTATTTTCCATATTACCAGAGAGTACACACTTGATAGCTCACCATAAAGGAACTAAAAGTAATGAAGTTGTGAGGCTAAATCCTTATTTGATACCAGAGAGAATGGAAAAGGTGGTACAAGAAGAACTAGAGAGCATGCTTAGGCTTGGAGTCATAGAGCCTTCACAGTGTGAATGGTGTAGCCATGTAAATCTGGTGCCAAAACCAGATGGTTCTGTTAGGTTTTGCATTGATTTTAGAAAGCTAAATTTAGTATCAAAATGTTATGCTTACCCTATGCCTAGGATTTATATGTTAAACAGGCTTGTTAAAGCGAAGTATATCACAACTTTAGATTTGTCTAAGGGCTACTGGCAAATACTGCTTACTAGTGCCCCTAAAGAAAAGACAGCCTTTTCTACGCCTATTGGTCTTTTCCAGTTTTGTACCCTACCCTTTGGTCTCCATGGTGCTCCTGCAACTTTCCAAAGGTTAATGGACCATATTTTTTAATCCCATGGGAAGTATGCATCTGCTTACCTAGATGAAGTGGTCATTTATAGTATCGACTGGTAAGATCACCTTAACAAGGTAGCAGTGGTTTTGAGGTCATTAAGAGAGGCAGGTCTCACAGCAAACCCTGCTAAATGTACTATTGGTAAAACTGAAACCAGGTATTAAGGTTATATATTGGGTAAAGGTTGCATTAAACCTATGCCGGATAAGGTTGAGATATTGGCTAGCTCACCAGTCCCTAAAACA
Organism: Bombina bombina; assembly: GCF_027579735.1. Lineage (NCBI taxonomy): Eukaryota > Metazoa > Chordata > Amphibia > Anura > Bombinatoridae > Bombina > Bombina bombina. The sequence goes on from NC_069506.1 coordinate 16,025,064, forward strand.
GGTTAGGGCTTTTCTTGGCCTTGCAGGGTATTATAGAAAGTTTATTCCACAGTTTTCTTCATTAGCAGCCCCATTGACAGATTTAACAAAAAACTCTGCTCCTAATAGGGTAGTATGGACTCCTTCCTGTGCTGAGTCTTTTTAAAGATAAAGCAAATATTGTTTACTCAGCCAGTATTGCACAGCCCTGACTTTGACAAGGATTTTGTTTTGCATACAGATGCCACTGAGGTGGGCCTGGGCTCAGCGTTATCGCAAGAATTTGATGGCCAGGAGCATCCTGTTCTCTTTTTGAGTAGTAAATTGTTACCTAGAGAAAGGAGTTATGTTGTTATAGAGAAGGAATGCTTGGCAGTGAAATGGGCTGTTGATACTCTGCGCTATTATTTGTTAGGCCACCAATTTACTATTCTCACTGATCACTCTCTTCTGAGGTGGCTTAATACTATGAAAGACAAAAATGCATGGCTCATGAGATGGTATTTGGAGTTGCAAACTTATTCTTTTTTTGTCACCTATAGACCTGGAAAGGACCACCTCAATGCTGATTTTCTCTCTCAGGAGGGTGGTGTGGTTCATTTGGTAGAGCGTCACCAGAGGTCCACTCTGAGGGGGAGGTATGTGATGGAGTGTATAAACTAATTCCTGTAGAAAGGGTTAATTTCTCTATAGGGAAAAATACTATACTGAAAGAACCAAAATATGGTAAGGCTTGCCAGCTCACTGCTGAAAATATTACTATTAGTAACAAGCAGACAACAAGAAGCCAATTAACAACAGTTTGGGATAGTTAGAGGGCTATATAAGGCAGCTCTTCCAAGCAAGGTGAGAGTCGTTTAGATCTCAGACAGGGAAGTAGCAAGACACTGGGAGAGTTGTCTTGGATAACCTGTATTAAAATGCCTAATGTTTTATCCTAAGAACTTGTAGGATTATATAAGTTGTGTGTTTGTTTTTCTGTTCTAAAGCATATGCCTTTGTATGTGTACTGTTTTTATTTTGCTTGCTTGTTTCACAAAAGGGTGGTTGTTTAACCCTTAAACTGTTAACTGAAAGTAAAGACTTTTGTTTAAAAGTGAAAACTTATTTTGCATCATTCGGTTTGTGCTCTACATTTCCTGACAAGGTCCACTCCATTACAGTCCCCCAATTGCCCCCAAAATTAGGAATAGTGTGCCTGTATTAAAATAAAAAATGTAGCATCTTTAGTTTTTGTAAATAACTGCACTAAGCAGTTTATGGGGGCTAAAGTTGGCGGGTGGAGATTGTTAGAAAAAAACGGCACTGGAAAGTGCCTTTAAATTGCTGTCTATGGGAACTGTGTGTTCCCTGTAAATATATACAGTATGTATATGAATATATACAAATATATATTTACGTGTAAATTTGTGTATATACACATATAAACACATAAATATATATATATATATTCATATACATATAAATATATATATATATATATATATATATATATATACAGTCTGCTGCCCATCACTGCGGGACTTACCCCCTTCGTGTCACGGCATGAGAACGAGGCTCACATTGGAGCCTTCAGAAGCGCACTCTATTATGCACAATGCTTCCATGCAATGTTAATGATTATGGGGCACTTAAAATAGCAGCGCACAATTGCGTGTGCTGGAGGTATTACAAGTGAAACGCTAATATCGAGCTTGCAAAAGTGTTTTTGTGCTTCACTCATAATCCGGCCCGTTGTGTGTTATGTTTAGGAATGCAGAATATCTGGTAATAGTGGGAGATCTGGTGATAGGGTGTTTCTGGGAAAGGTAAATTGTATCTTATTGAGTGCAGTGACCTCTCATTCTGCTGCTGTGACCTCTCATTCTGTGTAGTGCTGATATGTTAATGTCTTTATTTAGGTAAAACTGGTGTCTGTTGATTAGTGAGAAGACACAGTTCCCAAACTGTAAAGTGTTATGATTATTAATAATAAATAGTGCTCTAACCAAAACCTTAAGCTGATTAAGGGAACACGCCACTTCTTATAAAAAATACACACTTCAGGGTTGCTGAGCAATTGATGGTTCATACATACTAAGTGCAGCCCTTCAGAATGTATTTTGTACATATACAAAGCTTAAAACTAAAATATTTAATAAAAAAATATTAGCACCAAAGCTACAGAGATTATTAGACTCCACAATTAGTAAGTAGAAAAACACAAATGTTATTAAAGGGACATTCCACTGTTATTAAAAAAGCAGCATTTAAACACATTTTTTTCTTTTCAGCTAAATGAATGAAAGCTTTATATATTAAAATGAAACTAATACAGCAGTATCACACAAATAGCAGCAACATAATCTCACTAACCCAAACGATAACGTTTTAAAACTGATGCACCACAGAGGGTTAATAATGACAAGCTGAGACTTCAGAGCTCCCAAACACGTTTTTATCCGGTTACCTGGAACTTTGTTCCTCCTTACTGAAATGTAAAAATTATAATATTATATTAGTAGTTCTTTATAAAACTTTATTACGTTTTACATTTCCTTTAAAGACATTTTTCATTGAAATAATCCATTGTTCCCCTTACTTTACTTTCTATGTTTTACAGGCTTGTAGGGGTAATCACAGTTCACACATTTACCTCCAGGCAGGTGCTGTAAGTGTATATTTTGTCCTTTACACTGTAAAGTTTAGAAGATTGTCTCATATTGCAGTAAAACAACACAAGAACAAGCTTAAGGGAAAATGAGAACAGCACAAAGGGTGAGACAGGGAATCCTTGCATCTTATTGCCGTACAAGTCCTTCCCAGAAGGGGGCTTCCATTTCTCTCTCCCATTCCTGTTGATCTTGTAATTTTTTTTCTTATGGTGCTTAGTGAAGGCAAAATATCTTAAGATAAAACCATTGAGAGAAATGGTCTCCATCACATTATTATAAGTAATAATTTCAAGTGGAGTGCTATTTAGTGCACCTACTTGAGCGTAAACTTTGCTAGTAAGTAATCGTTTTGCATGAGTCGAGTTGTGTGTGGATTACAAGTAAAAATTAAAAAGTTTGTATACAAGCAAAACCCCATGTGCGCTAACCAAAGGTCCTTGCGATATTGCAACCAGTTTAACGTATTCTCCCCATTGAAGTCAGAAGAAAAAAGCCTAACACCTATTGCACACACGCTAACTCAACAGGAGTTATGCACCTATATCAGTATATCCATTATCTATATCTATTCCTATAGATATATAGGTATAGATATCTAATTTACATAAACATTATCATATAAGTATATTTAAAGGGACAGTCAACACCAGAATTTTGTTGTTTTAAAAGATAGATAATCCCTTAATTACCAACTCCCCAGTTTTGCATAACCAACACAGTTATAATTATACACGTTTTACCTCTGTAATTACCTTGTATCTAAGACTCAGCAGACTGCCCCCTTATTTTAGTTCTTTTGACAGACTTGCAATTTAGCCAATCAGAGCTGTCTCCATGGTAAATTCACGTGCTTGAGCTCAATGTTATCTATATGAAACACATGAACTAATGCCCTCTAGTGGTGAAAAACTATCAAAATGCATTTAGATTAGAGGTGGCCTTCAAGGTCTAAGAAATTAGCATATGAACCTCCTAGGTTTAGCTTTCAACTAACAATACAAAGAGAACAAAGCAAAATTGCTGATAAAAGTAAATTGGAAAGTTGTTTAAAATTACATTCCCTATCTGAATCATGAAAGTTTTTTTTGGACTTGACTGTCCCTTTAATAATAAAATATGTATTTACAATACAAATTACATTATCCTATATGTTGAGAACATTGAAATGTTAAATATGTTCAGTAAATACAAAGTAAAACACATTAACATTTGTACACACATATATACATACACATATTTAGACATGTATAGGTATGTACACTATATACACAATATAGCGCTTTGCGGTCAAATACCTTGCCATATACCGTATAACTTTTAACATTTTTATATTTAAGTGAATCATTTTTATCAGATAGCGTTTATATGAGTGTAACTGTATTTTGAAATATATTTATGTTGTATTTAGTACATATTTAGTTATAATGTGCTGCCCTTTATGTGAGGACTTCCAGTTTTGCTAATTCAACAAGCGTAAAATGTGATTGTCCTCTCGCGATTACTTTCAACTTCAAGTAAGTGCGCTACTTGTAATCTAGCCCTTAATCTTTATTCATTTATTATGGTGCTACCATAAAATCCTGTGCAGTCTGCAGTGTGTTTTTGATTCTTAGAACTAGATAGTTTAGGATTTAAATTACAGGAAAAAGTGGACAAAATAAATAAATAGTTACAGTGGAAAACCTTTTTTTACTACAGATAATTAAATATTTTATGTTACAGCTTTAAAGATTTGTATGCCTTTTTAAATATAGTAGTAAAAAATATTTAACTGAAACCCAAAATTGTAGCCTAAATATAATTCTCCATTTGCCATAGCTCCAATACGTTAAGATAAAAGACTCCAGGGGGTAAATGTATAAAATGGCGAGCAGACATGATTAGCTATAGCGAATCGTATCCGCTCGAAATCGCTAAATGCCGACAGCATACGATGTTGGCATTTATCATTGCACAAGCATTTCTAGTTAAATGCTTGTGCAATCAGTAAAAAGAACTAATAACTGTCTGAATCAGATATAGGATATTGGAAACTAGCACACCTTAAAAACAAATTTCCCCGAAAAAAGTTTGAAATAGTTATATATAATATAGGTGGCGCAAATATGCTGTTCCAAAAATTAAAAAGGTGATAAAGAGAGGTCACAATGTGTATTCCAAAAGAGTATATACCTTTAAAACAGAGATAATGATGTTACTTCAAATTAATGTTTATTACTTAACATTTGATAGATTTCACACTTGGATTCTCTTAAAATATGATCAATTAAAAATGAATAACCTGTCTATACACTAATATATAGAAAAAGCAAAATAAAATAATCTAAAATGCTAATAACAGACACCGGTGTCTTGACTTTATAAAACGGATAATTTCTAATGTGCACTGCTCAATATTATATCTCTTCATGCACAATGTATCTATATAAATGCAATCAATCTGCGCATCACTTAGTGTACAATGTATCTTATTTATATTCTGGTTGAGTTGACAAAGTAACCTTCAGATATAATCCGTTCTTATTGGATTAATAGAAATCTCTGATATCAGTCTTATTGTGGTTAATATCGATAGGGCTTTTTAGAGGTATGTATTCGTAGTTGGATGTCTCTATGTTAGCAGAGTTATGAGTTCAAAATGATAAGTTCAAATATATTCCCCAAGCAGATAATATGTATGGGTTACATTGATCTTTTCCGGATCTTAAACATCTTATGGGTAAACATAGCGGATGTGATTATGCCGCTTTCCTCAATGTCGAATCTGAAGTCGCTAAACAGTGCACTGTTTGTCTGAGTATCTGATGCCTTGTCCACTTGTTAAGTGCTTTAGTAGACGAATTGACACGTTCCGGTCTCTGCTATCTCAGAGATGGGTCCTCCACATCTACCGGTTGAGAGTATGTCACCCCGCTTCATGTTTATGGTTATATGCCTTTGAGTGAGACCGGAAATCAGGGACAGTTATCAGGTTTCAGGTATGCATATAGTCCCACAATACATGTCTTCGGTATTGTATCCTTAAGTGGAACCGGCAATCAGCCAGTGTGGTTATCAGGTTTCTATGCATTTCGGCTTGGCAGCCTTTATCAAGATGCAATGCTGCCCCTGCTCACTGGCTGTCAATCGTCCGCTAGCAGGGGCTGTCAATCATCCCAATCGTATTGGTATGATTTCAATCCGCAACCTAAAAGGGGGCGGACAGGTTAAGAAGCAGCGATCTTATGACTGCTGCTCCTTAATTTCCTTTTCAGACGAGCCTGAAACGATGGGACTCCGAAGCAGCATCCGCTGCTTAATAAATGGAAGCCATGTTCTGGAATTGAAAGGCAATGCACATGCAGCATTACAGGAGCAGGTTTACAGTAAGAGTCAGTGTTTTATAAACATTCTACCCCAGCGGATTTGGCCCCTAGTCTCTAAAATACTTAGCACTTCTTATGTCCTTGATTTTAATGTTTTAATAAATATTTTTTTACGGGATCCTTTGTTTGATTCTTGCTTGAAGTTATAGTGATGGGTAAAACCATGTGCATAGAATAGGAGCTTAGGTATAGCTCCACAAAGTGCGGGTAATGTTCTTTCCTGTGATACACCCTGTTGATAATAGAATTTCACTTTCAATTCTTCATTTCTCTGAGGTCATTCTGGAGGAATAACAATCCTTCAGAGACAATTACCTTTCTTCCTAATTAAGAGTTCACAATATTATTCAGCCCCGCAAACAGAGGCACGTAGGTGTAGGGGCCCTTTGACCCAGGGGGAGGAGTGAGGCTCAGTTAGTGCAAGTGGAATGATCAGACAGAAGGAGGTCCTAGGAAGCTGAATTTGGCGCCATTCAGTTGGAGTTTACTTACCTGACAGGAAGAAATTGTTTGGTGCCGTCTTCGTCTTCCTTTTCCTGCTGCCGGCTCCATGGAGTTGGATGATCTGGTGAGCAGATTGCGTTCCATCACTGGAGTTCGAGGTCTGGATTGGGTTCGTGCACAGCTGGCGGTCCTTCTGAAGATGATGAGGTTCCACATGAAGAGGAGGCTCCGGTTCCCAGGTCCAGACCCCCAAGGCGCTCCCGACCTCCAGAACGTCTCAGTCCTGAGCCTGGCACATCGGGTGGTCATCATAAGAGAAGTCCCAGCATCGGTAAGAGGGATTCCAGTGGGAAGGAGGTGGTGGAGGTCAGATCAGCTGTGGTGGCCCCAGCAGGGGTAGAGGCAGTAACGGAGGGTAAGCTGTTGGTGATGGGGGCGTCCCCTGGATATAACGGCCGAGGTCCACGCACCACATGGCTCCAAATATGGGGAAACAGTAATCCATGAGGGTCAGCACAGCCTGCTTAGGCCTGGGGAGGTATCAAAGGGGGGAATGATCAGTGGGCAAGATGTGTATGTGGTTGCTGGGGATACAGTTAGCCATTTAGGCCCCTCCAGGGCTGGGTCAGTTCAGATAGAGGAGGACTTTATAGTGGAGCATGATGTTGTGGCCGCTGAAGGTAATGAAATTTCAATAATGGTTGCTGAGGCCAGGCCTGGCCGGGTATGTCAGTTGGGGGCTAAGCAGATGCAGGTCTGCCCTAGTTCTAGGGGTAGTGCTGGAGCTTTTAAGTCTGGGGCCCAAGTTTGTGGGGGTAGGCATCCTAGGGCAAAAAGGAGAGGTGTTGCAGGAAGAGGTTCACGTGGGAGGGGGCCCTAATGTGTACAATGACCCTGTGGTTATAGAAGATTTCCCTAGCTCCTCTGAGGGTGAAGATGTGGTCCCCCCTACCCCATTTTTAACTGAACCCAGGGGGAGATTAGGTTTAAAGTTGCAAAAGGGTATTCAGGCTCAACATGTTGACATTGCTGGGGGGGAGCAATTTTCTGCTGGGACTCAGTATAGAGGGAATGTTTCAGATGCTGGTGCTAATGTTGCTTCTCCACTAGCAGGTACGGTGTTACCCTCAAGGGGCGCATCATTGGAGCAGCAGACTGTGAGGTGTCCTGTTGATGGTGGAGAGGAGGACTCCTTCCGCCTAGTGGATTCTTGGACAGAGTCGATTCGTCTGGACCCTGGTGATGGACCGGTGTCGTGTGAGGCCTACAATTCTACGGCGGTAGGTGAATGTGTGCACACATCTAGGGGCAGATTGGGGGATGGTTTGAGGGGACCGACATATGATAGGACTGAAAAAAGTGGTGCAATGGTGGTTCACAAGTCTGTGGAAGGAGATGTCTTTACTGGTAACAGGGGCGACATCAGAAGTATGGAGGTGATTAAGGAAACACCATTAGATTCTTTTTTGCCTGGGTCAAAAAGAGCTAAAGGGTTGGGGGGTGGTGTATTATTACAGAAGGATGTGGAACTGGCTCGTGGGGATCATGGTGCATTTTCTGGGGGTCATCTTCACAATTTTTTTGCAGGCTCCTTGGGGTATTTCCCATTCTATCGGGGGACCTCCAGCATCCACGAATGACCCGCGTATTCCGGCCGGCCTACTGGACTCCCGGAATGTGACGGCGATGGCAGGTGAGCTTACACACATGTCAAGGTCAGGGGGGTTTCACGTGGCATGGTGGATGTTTCAGGGTCGACTAGTGTATCTGTGAGCCTACTGTAGGGGTTAAGGGAGTTGTTGCGAAATGTAGAGGCCTATATGGCCCCCGCTGCACCTCACCCCTCGGTGGCTAGGGCTTGGGCCCCACTGTTGGTGGCAGCAGTGCCTGTTCCCCAAGTGGGTGTTCCAGTTTCCATTCCCGGGGGTGGGGCTGGCATTTTGAATTTGCCTGTGGCCAGCCAAGGTGCTCCTCAGGTAGGGGCTTTAGTTGCCTATCGTCCGTAGTCCATTATTTTGACAATTTTTTTATTTGTGGGTCCTGCTGGTGAGGCAGTATGCGCCATTTTGAGTGATATGTTTTATCGGATTGCCGAGGAATTTGGTGTTCCAATTGCACTCAATAAATCTGAAGGTCCGGTTACGGTTTTAAGTTTCTTAGGAATTACATTGGATTCTGATTGTATGGAATGTAATCTTCCGGTTAACAGAGTTAAGGATTTAATTCTGGTGATTAATCATTCCCTGTCTGTTAAAAAGGTGAAATTATTGGAGATGCAATCCCTGCTGGGTAAACTTAAAGGGACATGAAACCCCAAATTTTTCTTTCATGATTCCGATAGAGAATACAATTTTAAACAAATTTCCAATTAACTTCTATTCTTTAATTTGCTTCCTTCTCTTGTTATCCTTTGCTGAAAGGTTTATCTAGGCAAGCTCAGGGGCAGCAGAGAACCTAGGTTCTAGCTGTTGATTGGGGGCTGCATATATATATTGATTGTGATTGGCTCACCCATGTGTTCAGTTAGAAACCATTAGTGCATTGCTGCTCCTTCAACAAATGAAATCAAGAGAATGAAGCAGATTAGATAATAGAAGTAAATTAGAAAGTTGTTTAAAATTGTATTCTCTATCTAAATCATGAAATACATTTTTTGGGTTTCATGTCCCTTTAATTTTGCTTGCGATATCATTCTGGTGGGAAGGGTCTTCTGCAGGCAGCTCTCCCTTGCTACAGCAGGGATTGGGTTGCCTCATCACTTCATCAGGCTGACTGCTCCCCTTAAAAAGGATTTGGGTGTGTGGAAGGCTTAACTCACACATTTTAACGGTTCAGCCTTAATTCAGGCCCCGAGGGCCTCGGCTGAGGAATTGAGCCTGGTTACGGACGCTGCTGAGTGGAAGGGTTTCAGGGCCATCTTTGAAAATGAATGGTGCACCTTAGAGTGGCCCGATTGGTGGAAGGAGTTGGAATTGATTAAAAATGTAGTGTTTTTGGAACTCTTTCCCATTCTGGTGGCTCTGTTTGTGTGGAGTGCTGAGCTGAGGGATCGGTCTATTTTATTCTCAACTGATAATTTGGGAGTAGTGTCAGCTGTTAACTGTTTGCATTCCTCTTCTCCTCCAGTTGTCCGTTTATTGAGAGTTTTTGTCCTGCAGTGTATGAAACTGAATGTGTTGGTCAGGGCACAACATTTACCAGGTACACAGAACTCAATTGCTGATGCGCTTTCTCGTTGGCAGTGGAGGCAATTTCGGGACCTGGCACCATTGGCGGAGGATGTGGGGAAAGATGTCCCGGATTTATTGTGGACCCTTGGTATGGAGGACTTGCCGATCTGGTAAGATCCTCCTTGGCCCCGAGTTCATGGAAAGCTTACTCCAAGGTTTGGGTGTCGTGGGAGGTGTTCCTCCACCAGCACAATGTGATTGATGGCAACGTAGCCTGTCAGAGATTGCTGCTTGAATGGATATGAGTTGGAAGCTTGATAATTTGTCACCCTCGTCAATGGAGAGGCAGTTGACTGCCTTGGCATTCCATTTCAAATTGCTGAACATTGTTGACATTACTAAATCTTTTTGTATTCGTCCCGGTTACGTTTTCTCTATTATCGAAATTGTGGAAAGCGTTGGCGGTGGTGTGTGATTCGCCTTACAAAGTTTTGCTGTTTCAGGCGGCTTTCGCTTTGGCCTTTTTCGGTGCTTTTTGCATATCAGTGCTGATTAGTAGCTCTCAAGGGCTGCAGGGTGGCTTGGGTGCTTCACATGTAGTGGTTACGGACTCACAGGTGTCCATCTTTGTAAGCCGATCAGTTGGGTAAGGGGGCGACTGTGTTGTTGTTCCCTATGGGGTTCCCTACGAGTTTTCGGCCTCCGGTGGGGGGTTTATTGTTGGTGCACAAGAATGGCAGGGCTCTTTCTCAGTATCAGTTTAAGGCGGTTTTGGGGAGGGCACTTAGGAATTTGGGACTGAATCCCAGGGAATTCGGTACTCATTCCTTTAGAATTGGCGCTGCTACTGAGGTTGCGGGGTTGGGTTTGGGTGAGGATGTCATCAAGGGTGTTGGTCGATGGCAGTCTAAATGTTTTTGCTCATATGTTCGCCCGCAGGGGCGGGTGTAATGGATTTCATTATATTTTCTCTTTATTCTTATCAGATCCGGTTCACGTTTGGGTGGTGGGCCACTCTTTTATTTACTGGGCAAAAAGAGCAGCTTCAGAAACGGAGAATTGCCTTCAGCTAGGTTTTGGAAGAGAAAATGCATTGTTTCTTTGGTTGGGAATACGGGGCCTTCACTGGAACAACCTTTTGTTTACTGTCTTTGACTGTGCAAGGAACTTTTCTCCGCCACAAGTGTTGGTCATCCACGCTGGTGAAAATGACTTGGGGTTTTTGCCTCAGAAGGAGCTTGTGAGGTGGATTAAGAATGAATGTTCAAAGCTGCAGGTTTTCTTTCCTAACTTGTTGATAGTGTGGTCCAATATAGTACCGCGGTTGATCTGGCGGGCAGCCTGGGATCACTGCCGCTTGAATAACAGCAGGCAGAAGGTAAACAAGCTAGTGGCTTCTTTTTAAAAAAAAATTGGGGGAGCGGTGGTTTATCACGATGATTTGGAGGATGTAGGTGTCAGTGAGTTTTACAGGCGTGATGGTGTTTATTTGAACGAATTTGGTCTTCGACTATTTATTCTCAATATTCTGGAGAAACTAAAATTATTGATGTGAAGGGTGGCGGAACTGGGTGGATTTTTATCCTCCCATTTTGTGGTGGGTGTGCTAGGCATCAAAATTTTATGACCATGGGAAAAAGCTGGGTTTATTTAGTAGCCTCCCCAAAGGGTGGGAGAGCTGGGTAATTGGCTACTTTGGAATGGGGTCCCTTGGAGCTGAGTAGAAGAGTAAAATAAGTAACGGACTTGGCACCTTGCTATGTCCAGTGGAAATTAAAGATGGCCTAGTCAATCAAAATTGTTAAGTGGAAAGTGGAAGATTATATTATAAAGGTGCTGGCACAAACACAAAAATGGTTGCTGATTTTCATCATGTTATTGTGTTTTGATAACAGTTAATTTGTAAGTGTTATTTAAAGTTTTGTGTTATTTAATAAACAGGCTGTGGACAGATCTTTAATCCCAACTTTAAGTCTATTATGTAAGTAATATTGTAGGTGATTAGGTTTGATGAGAGCCAGTGAATGGATGACTCAATGGGTCAAATGACAATATACTTTATTTACAATTTGTGTACTGATTGTATTCTACATTGTTGTTAGTCTTTATATATTTTGTGTAGTTATTTACTGTGTAAGTAATTGCACTAGTTTCTATATCTATAATTGAAAGGTACTAGGGACTTACAGATCAGGGGCTTGAAGCAAATAAAAAAAATATTCCCCCAATTCAAACCCTAACTTAAATGTATCTTTATATGCCCTTTAATCATACACAACCACAAACCAGCACCTATACGTTCTGCACATGGTAATACATATACTGTAAACTATGCACTAAGAGTGAATTATCTCCTGTCCAGGTGAAAGTGCTGATGAATTTTATGCCTTGAATAGGCTTTAGTCCATGCCCACCTCTAATAATACCCCTGGTGGATGTACTTATTATCTGCCTATTTGTTAGTTTTAGAAGGTAGAGACCATTAGGTTTATGTTGCCTTAGGTCTGTATGTGGCTATAATAAGAGGGCAAATGATAGAATGGAGTAATAAGTTTCTTGTAAGCACATGGACATAAGTAAAGACTTATATAAACAGAAAGAGAAGCAGTCTGCCAGGAACCAACAGCAGCTCAGTGGCTTGTTTTATGGCCGGTTACCACCTGGCAGTAGCTTCTTTTAGCCCAGTTGTGCTTTTCACAGAGGAAGACTTTCCTGAAAAATATCAGTCTGATCCCGCCTAACAAAGTCAGTCCAAACCCAAAATACCAGGCAATTCTCCTCTGAACAAGGGAAATGGCAACCCCAGATGATCGTTTCAGCCTCCTTTGGGTCTCTTTATTGAGGTGCGGCCATATCCCTCTAAGCACATTGGGCAAGCAGTGCATGTTTGTTTTTCCCATCAAGCTTATGGAGACTTTCCCCAGGGTTCATAATACAAATATAAACAGAAGAGAATCAGTCTGCCAGGAACGAACAATAGCTTAGTGGCTTTTTCTATGGCCTGTTAACACCTGGGAGTAGCTTCTTTTAGCTCAGTTGTGCAAGTAAAGACTTGCCATGAGATTTATCCAAGGAGTGTAATCAGATTAGTAGTTGGCATTGGCCATGTACTGATCTTTATTACCATGTCATGCTATGTAGAAATATTACGTGATCCGGATGTGTATTGGCTGTCAGGAAGAAAGACACACCCTGCTACGGTCTGACATGCTCGCTGGCTAGCGTTTTATTGTTGTGCTCACAGTGAGCCCTCTTTATGCTCTGCTGTTTTGCTGTCATTTGCTGGCCTGTGTTTAATAGACTGTTGGATGAATTAGATATAGATCTCTGGCATCATTACAAGAACTGGATCTGCCTCCATCTTATGCAGCTGAGATCTGCTTTCACCAAATGATTTTGCATTTTTTCATATTTTATACCATTTAAGACATTAAGCTCCAATATGAAAAAAATATCCAGTACATTACTTATTGCTGTAAATGTGTTTAAGTGCCTCAAAGTGGTTAAACACATGCTTAAAGCCAGTTCTGGAGCCACAATGTACTACTGATCCTAAGCTCAATAGGCCATATGCAGGCCTGATTGAAGCGGTGTTCAGTTCTAGAACCAGTAGTGCATTTGTATTCAAGAACTGACTTTAAACTATATGTTTTACTCATTTTAGGAAGTACAAATAAAATTATTGGTAAGTAATAGTAAAATATGAAAAAAATTTTTTTATCTTATTGCAACTTAATGTCCCATTAAATGTCAATTCATAATAAGTGGTGGTTCTAGAATAGGAGCAAAGGTGAAGTCTTCTATTTAGCTGAGGAGAAGGTAAAATTATTCCTTGTACCTGTCCTTTTAGGCAGGCCACGCCCACAGCTTGCTAACCACACCCCAAACCACCTGACTCTGCCCTCAGAACACATGTGACTCTGACTCCCCCTGCCCTGAACCTGCACATAGAAACCTTGTAACTACACCTCCACCCACCCATGGAAGACCTATAACTAAACACAGGAGCGTTTGTGGAACTGCCAATGATCATAAGGTCTTCTGCATTTAGCCTTAGCTTTCTTTATCTATCTGATGTGCAGCTCCTTATTCCTGCACACCCGGAGGAGTTTTATCCATTTCAGCGAATCAGACATGATACCAACTCACCCTAAACATAAGCATTTGATTTCTCATTCAGTGTAACATTTCAGTCATTTTCTTTTGTTCTTTCCCTTTAAAATTGTGAAGATAACTTGGTGAATCAGTTGATACATCGGATAAAAGGGCAAATTATGACAAAATATTAAAACAATCAATTAGCTTCTATACAGTGCTCATTCTCCTTTTGCTGCAATTCTATTTTAAAAATCAATTCATTTCTAAACCCAGTTTTTTTACATGGTGGCTACACATTTAGAGGCTGTGACATTATCTCTTAAAGGGACACTAAACCCAATTTTTTTTTTCTTTCATGAATCAGATAGAGCATGCAATTGTAAGCAACTTTCAAATTTATTCCCATTACCAATTTTTCTTCATTCTTTTGGTATCTTTATTTGAAAAGCCGGAATGAAAGCTTAGGAGCCAGCTAAATATAGCCACCAATCAGCAAGCGCTATCCAGGGTTCTGAACCAAAGATAAGCTTTCATTCATGTTTTTCAAATAAAGATACCAAGAGAATGAAGAAAATTGATAATAGGAGTAAATTAGAAAGTTGCTTAAAATTGCTGCTCTATCTGAATCATGAAAGAAAAAATGTGGGTTTAGTATCCATTTAAGTCACCATCATTGAGAGGCAATATTGAATGATGCTGTGCTATTGCACATGCAATTCTATTTGTTTTTTAGTGCGTATAACATCGAGTGCACACACAGCTTCATTAATATGCCAATTTGGCTTTGCTCATAGCAAAATTATTGGCCACGGGGGGACTTCCGGGCAGCAGCCATCTTAGGTCGCAATATTTTGAGCTGCTCCTAGCATGTGAGATTTTTTATTCAAAGCAGCAGTAATTGGAGTCATCCAGGACCTGGGAACCCAGATTCTGATTTGTGAATGAAACCTGCTTTGACCAAGCCTTTTATGACTTTCTATGCAGCTCTAATATACCGGAGACTACCTGGGGCCTACGCCTCCGCTCTAACCCCCCAGCAGGTAGCTGTGGCTGCCTGCTGTAACGCAGTCTTAAGAATAAGCTGCTTAAACATGAAGGAGACATACTTGGCAATTCGGAACCTGATGCTCGATTTTGAGCACACAATTTGTGACAGGCTGGATCGTCTATTATACAACAGGGAGCGCACCCATGCAGGGGATGTACCTGAGGCTTACACAGAGTTGCGTACAGAGGCGACTTGTTCGGGCGGCGAACCATGACCCAACTTCTTGATGTTAGTACACGGGCGAGTCTCTTCATCAGCTTCTTACCTTTCCCTCTGGACCCTGTCCGGGGAGTTGCTGCCAACTCTCGGGAGGGGGATAGTGAGGACTCACAGGTCGAAGTTCACACAGAAAGGCATCTGTTTACTGTGCTGGCCGGCCTCATCCCGAGGAATAGTGGAGCAGTGCCATTGCCTTGTGATGATCAGTGCATGCGGCTCACCATACAGACCCTGCTGCGTTTGGAAATCTGGGGATTCGGCATACCAGTTAGGAAGCACGATATGCTTGACGCCTTTGACCAGATGTCAATAACATTATAGAGGATCATGATCTTGAGAGCTACAGCAGGACAGGAGTGGGCTAACTTTTATATTACTGGGTGTGTGTGTCATATGTGTGGGAGACTGACTTGATATGATATAGCCTCCTAAACTTTGAATGATGGTTGCTTAATGAGCCAGATGTATGAAGTTACATGGAATCCCTATGTCTCTTCAAATTTACTTCACTAATATCAAATGTATATTGTGTTCTCACCTAACATTTCACAGACTTTGCTATCCAGCATGGTTTAAATTTCTGGGACTTATCTATTGATGTATTTATGTCGGGCTTGTTCCCTATACTATGCTTATAGATTTGTAATGCTGTGCTGGGTCCCAGGGGGACAATTTAACATTTTATTTTAATATACATAGTATACAGGTCCCCATAGACGCTACACCACAATATCAAAATCCTAGTATGACCTTAAAAATATTTTCATCCCATAATTTCTCTTCTCTAGTGCTATGCAGCCCAAGAGTGATTGCTATTTATCATTTGGGAATATGGTTTTATAGTCTCAGCATTATTTATGTATGGGAAATGCTTAGCTGCATTTAACATTTATTTTTTTTCATAAGTGCGCTCGTCTGCTAGTATTATAGTATTATTGTTTGTTTATGCATTTATTAACTATGTTAAATATGTGAGCCTTGTTATACTGTAATAACGTAACCTTCTGCTGATTTTTGGGTTGGTAGGGGAGGCCTCCTTGGGTCTGCAGACATTGACTGTCATTTAATTGAGCTCCTGGGATTAGTATTTTGTTAGTTAGTGGCCTTGGTGTACTGTCTGTGGCCGGGATGGTGCAGTTGGGGCGTACTTTACATTGCTGGGGGATCAGGCCCTTTAATTAACATAGCTACATATAGAGCCCGGAGAATATAGCAAGACTCATTACTTTTTTCCTTGGGGAGGCCTCAACTTTTATGTTAGAACCCACATTATCCGGTATGAATATATATGCTGTCTATCCATGGGTTTATTATTGGTTCACAGGGTTTTGCTTTAACCCCTTAATGACCGAGGACGTGCAGGGTACGTCCTCAAAAAAAAGGCAGTTAACGCCTGAGGACGTACCCTGCACGTCCTCGGTGTGGAAAGCAGCTGGAAGCGATCCTGCTCGCTTCCAGCTGCTTTCCGGTTATTGCAGTGATGCCTCGATATGGAGGCATCCTGCAATAACCATACATGGCCATCCGATGCAGAGAGAGCCACTCTGTGGCCCTCTCTGCACCGGACATCGATGGCCGGTATCGTTGGTGGGTGGGAGCCGAATTGGGAGGTGGGTGGGCGGCCATCGGTGTTGCGCGTGACGTCACGGGGGGCGGGATCGGGATCGTCGTTGGCGCGCGCACGGGGCGGGAGCGGGTGGGAACCGCTACACTACAGAAAAGTAGAAAAGGAAAAGTAAAAAAAAAAATAAATAAACTTTTTTTTAAAACCATCTAAGGGATCTGGAAGGGGTGGGGGGTTGGTCTTGGGGGGGGGGGAAAGCTACACTACAGAAAAGGGACATATTTTATTAAAAAAAAAGCATTTTTTTTCACTAAACTGGGTACTGGCAGACAGCTGCCAGTACCCAAGATGGCGCACATTAAGTCAGAGGGGGAGGGTTAGAGAGCTGTTTAGTGGGGGATCAGTGAGGTTGGGGGCTAAGGGGGATCCCTACACAGAAGCATATGTAAATATGCTAACAAAAAATGCACAAAAAAGCCCAAATATACCTTTTATTTTAGTACTGGCAGAGTTTCTGCCAGTACTTAAGATGGCGGGGACATTTGTGGGGTAGGGGAGGGAAGAGAGATGTTTGGGAGGGATCAGGGGGTCTGATGTTTCAGGTGGGAGGCTGATCTTTACACTAAAGCTAAAATTAACCCTGCAAGCTCCCTACAAGCTACCTAATTAACCCCTTCACTGCTAGCCATAATACACGTGTGATGCGCAGCGCCATTTAGCAGCATTCTAATTACCAAAAAGCAACTCCAAAGTCATATATGTCTGCTATTTCTGAACAAAGGGGATCCCAGAGAAGCATTTACAACCATTTGTGCCATAATTGCACAAGCTGTTTGTAAATTATTTCAGTGAGAAACCTAAAATTGTGAAAAATTTAAGTTTTTTTTAATTTGATCGCATTTGGCGGTGAAATGGTGGCATGAAATATACCAAAATGGGCCTAGATCAATACTTGGGGTTGTCTACTACACTACACTAAAGCTAAAATTACCCCAAAAAGCTCCTTACATGCTCCCTAATTAACCCCTTCACTGCTGGGCATAATACACGTGTGGTGCGCAGTGGCATTTAGCGGCCTTCTAATTACCAAAAAGCAATGCCAAAGCCATATATGTCTGCTATTTCTGAACAAAGGGGATCCCAGAGAAGAATTTACAACCATTTATGCCATAATTGCACAAGCAGTATGTAAATAATTTCAGTGAGAAACTGAAAGTTTGTGAAAAAATTTGTGAAAAAGTGAACAATTTTTTGTATTTGATCGCATTTGGCGGTGAAATGGTGGCATGAAATATACCAAAATGGGCCTAGATCAATAATTTGGGATGTCTTCTAAAAAAAAATATATACATGTCAATGGATATTCAGGGATTCCTGAAAGATATTAGTGTTCTAATGTAACTAGCGTTAATTTTGAAAAAAAATGGTTTGAAAATAGCAAAGTGCTACTTGTATTTATGGCCCTATAAGTTACAAAAAAAGCAAAGAAGATGTAAACATTGAGTATTTCTAAACTCAGGACAAAATTTAGAAACAATTTAGCATGGGTGTTTTTTGGTGGTTGTAGATATGTAACAGATTTTGGGGTTCAAAGTTAGAAAAAGTGTGTTTTTTTCCATTTTTCCTCATATTTTATAATTTTTTTTATAGTAAATGATAAGATATGATGAAAATAATGGTATTTTTAGAAAGTCCATTTAATGGCGAGAAAAACGGTATATAATATGTGTGGGTACAGTAAATGAGTAAGAGGAAAATTTCAGCTAAACACAAACACAGCAGAAATGTAAAAATAGCCTTGGTCCCAAACGGACAGAAAATGGAAAAGTGCTCTGGTCACTAAGGGGTTAATATATGTTTTGAGTGCTAGCTTTGAGGCTAGGTTCTGAATATACGTATTCTCCTCTAATAGCTTCTTTTAATTTTTGGGAATTTCTAGCTCTCTGCTTGAGAGCATATTCATAGGGTTCAAAAGTGGCCCTATTATCATATAGAAGTATGCTGCTGTTGTTCTAGGCCCTCGTGTAGCCCTATCGCTAGCACCTATCAACTATGTTGTATACATGCGGTCCGTTTGTGGCCACTGAGTTTTAATAGGGGTATGCTTTATTTTTATCTTTGTATACTCCAGGGGATACCTGGATCAGCAGTAGCATCTTATCAGTATTTATATTTAGTGAATGTACAGGCCCAAAAGTGGCCTTTGTTAAATAAGAACCCTCAATTCAGAAAGATGAGATAACTGAGGTCCATAAACGGCCTATGCTACTTTTGAGGGCAAAAAGGAGAGAGAGTAAAGGTTTGCTTCCTAGATATTAGATGATTGGCTTATTTTTGTACTTTGACATATTAATATGTTCGCTAAAGCCAATGATGTTTATGTATATTGTTATAAAATGGTCTTGACATACACGTAGGGATTTGTCCCCTAAATATTGGATAACTGGCTTATTATTGTACTTTGACAGATCTATATGTTTGCTGATGCCAATGATGTTTATGTATGTCCACTGTTGTATAATTGCTTGAATCATATGCTCTATACGTTTAGTGAGCAAACAAGATGTTCTCAATAAAAAATAATTTTAAAAAAATTATTGGCCACATTATTTTATTTAGGCACAACCTTCTCTGGAGGGCTGTTGTTTTTAAAGAAAAAAAATGTGAAGGATTAAATACGTTTTTAATGTAAAAGATCTTAGTTTTTAGTAAAAGTAAGTGGATACCACTTGCATTCTGTTATTATTTCTTATACAATACTTTATAAAGATCTATTTGTGCAAATAACTTTTAAAGGGACAGTCTAGTCAAAATGAAACTTGATTTATTTCTTTTTTTACCCTAGGCAGTGAGCATCACTCAGAAGGGAGTAGCGGTGACGTGAGTGCATTTTTATAAACCTGTCTGTATTGCCCCATAGTTTCTATGTATTTCTGAACAACATGGAAAGCCTTTAGTTGAGAGCCATGTTACTTGGGACAATTTGCAGGTACGTATTGTATTTATATATATTTCTCCCTATATACATGTAAACTTATTTTTATATAAAAAAGTGAAACAGAAGTGCATTGCTACAGGGGATTAAACAACCATATAATAGAATTTTGAAATCTTGTGAGGTTACATTTTATGTGAAAAAGTACCAAAAATATAACTAAAGGTACTGTCAGTCTAGTCAAAATGAAACTTTCATAATTCAGGTAGGACATAGAATTTGAAACAACTTTCTAATTTACTTTTATCATCAAATGTGCTTTGCTCTCTTTGTATTCTTAGTTGAAAGCTAAACCTAGGTAGGCTCATATGCTAATTTCTAAGCTCTTGAAGGCTGCCTCTTATTTCAATGCATTTTACAGTTTTTCACAGCTAGACAGTGTTAGTTCATGTGTGCCATATAGATAATATTGTGCTCACTCCCGTGGAGTTATTTATGCGAGTGCACTGATTGGCTAAAATGCAAGTCTCTCAAAAGAACTGAGATAAGGGGGCAGTTTGCCAAGGCTTAGATACAAGGTAATCACAGAAGTAAAAAGTATATTAATACAGTGTATAACTGTGTTGGTTATGCAAAACTGGTGTAATGAAGGGATTATCTATCTTTTTAAACAATAAAAATTCTGGAGTAGACTGTCCCTTTAAGGAAAATCCTTACACGCACTGTATGTATGTCAGGTGCATTTTCAGTTTATGCAATCACAGAGTTAGAAATTCTGTCCCATTGGCACTCAGGATTGCAATTTATTTCTGTGCAGCAGCTATGTTATCCAGCAGTAAGATCCAAGCCCTTTGATTGTTGTGAACAAGTGTGCTCTGCTGCCCAGGAACCCCTAGGCAATTGCCTACTATGCCGATATATGGAGCTGTATACAGAGTTTGCTGATTAGTAACAGATAAATAACTATCAGCACAGGGGTAAATAAACAACGCCACAAATCATGAAATGATAAAATCCGATACTTTATCAAATAGAACAATCAGAGACAAAAGGTAGACAATATTTACTGGAACAGCAGTGCAGCTTATTATATACAGCGATAGCCGGATGGTATCAGTCAGGAAAAGTGCCGAACACACTCAAGGAATCAGCTAATGAAAAACAGTGATGTATTTAGCTGTTGTGCTGCACCTACAGGAAATCTTCCATCACCTTCAATTCATTCAGCTCATATTTGCCTCCCATATTTTTCAGAACCGGAGCCCAGGGGAGCATGGTGGGATCATTCATTTTTATTAAATTAATAAATAAAATATTTGGAGAGCATAGGAGTAGGAAGATATTTGTGCTGCAGAATTACTTAAAGGGACAGTCCACACCTTAGCCATCTTTAGATGATTTAGATATTAGATTAAGCTGTAAACAGCCTCCTGCACACTTTCTATATCATGCAGCAGTAACAGTAAAAAGGTATTTTATAATGAATATTGTTTCTGGTCACTTTGAAATTGCTGCCAAGCTCCGCCCACTGATGACATCACGAGCTGGGCTGCATTAAAGGCTTCACTAGTTACAAAAGACTCACTAATTGGGTTCAACAGAATGTCAATGCTATTCAGCAGAGTGCATAGATGCAGCCCAGGTTGTGATGTCATCAGTGGGCGGAGCCTGGCAGCCATTTTAAAGTGATCAGAAACAATAGTCATTTTAAAATAACTTTTTTACTGTTACTGCTGCATGATATAGAAAGGGGCGCAGGTGATTATTTGCAGTTTAATCTAAAGTAAGACTTTAAGATGACTAAGGTGTTGACTGTCCCTTTAACATGTGTTCCTTTGCTAAATTATGCTACCCTAGGCAAAAGACTTGGGAAAACTGCACCCCCTTTAAAAACACATTTTGACTTGGATGCAAATCCAGGTAACGTCACCCGTGTGCCCTATAGATTGTGAAGAAACTGTTCATCTTCTAACTTTTTGGTTGAAACTGCTTTATCAGAAATCTCCCCAACTTTTATGTCCATTTGCAAAATGACTTTATGTGATGTTTGTTTTCTCTGTGGAGCAGTTACCCAACTTTATTATTAAATCACAAACTATTTGTAAAAAACATTGTAAAGTTCTGTATACATAAGCAAATAGCACATTTGTTTAGCGGTCTGACATACAATAAGGGGATAGAAATCACTTGATTCAGTGTTATTTTATTGCTTGTGCCACGTTTTAGCAACCTTCTCCCGTTTATACAAGATCAGGAACCTGCAAAAAAGAAATAAAATGTGAAAACGACTGATATAATGTCTTTGTTTCTGAAGATACCTGTGTATGTGTTACAGCACTGTTTTGTTTACATGCTCTGAGACCTTAAAATACCACAAATATCACATTAAACACTTGATTTTAAAAAGCAAATTAGAATTAATATTGATTCTTAATAACTGCACTTGTTTTTTTTTTGTAGGTTCAAAAATTAAAGCTATTCCAGTTCAAAACCTGGTTATCGTGCTGTAAACCAGTTTCTCAACCGTGGTCCCCTTACAGGCCAGATTTTCATTATAGCTGAATTAGAAATAATCAGCTGATGGGTAATAACAGGCTAGTAACCATGGTTACTGATCAGCTGATTATTTCACCTGTTCCGCTATAATAAAAACCTGGCCTGCTGGGGGTACTTGAGGAGTCGGACCATGGTTGAGGAACACTGGTGTAGACTACGCCAGTACTTGCACTGAAACAAATAAGGCAGCGGTATTCCACTCATTCAGAAACACGTTTGTCAGCAGTATTGCTGGATATCTGTACTTTTCCAGCTTAACATCATTAACGGAGTGCAAAAACATTTTTGCCTCTTTAAAAAAGCTTTTCAAATTTATTTTTCTAGTGTTAAATATTTTCTCATTTGCTCAGTTAATACAGCATCAAATACATGAATTTATTGGTTAAAGGGACATTGTACTGTAACTATGACCAGGTGCGTTTCAGTGAACCTGTCCGCCTGGAATCGCAGAAAGTGGGCAGCAATACACTGCCCATATTTAACATTGTACAAGTGTGCTCTTGTGCCATCCCCCGCCCTCGGCTAACACCAGCCCAATAGCGCACAAGTATGGGCTGTCAATCACCCCAGGCAATCAAGTCCAAGGTGATTATAATCCGACAGTTAAGAGCTGCATTGAAAGGCCGCCAGAGCTGTATACCCCGCTTAATAAATAGAGCTCATTGTCTTCTTTCTAATGTGTTCCCCATGATTCAATTTACCCGATAAAGTACATTCAATCATTTACAAATAGCTACTTTGTATTTATTTTGTCATTTGAATTTGATGTGTTTGCCTGTTGAAACTGCAATCTATACTAAAAAGTTCAGTACTGGAATAATGACTATAGAAAAGCTTTGTAAACACGAAACAACAGAGTTGAACCTCCCACTAGGTGATTGGAGACAGAGCCCAGGTCATTTAATGGGTGTTCATGCAGCTGCTTTGAATACAATTAACTCTTATCTGCTACACTCAAGCAAACAGCAGGTCATTGTATTGTAAACATGGTAAACACAGGTACTAATTTCTTCTCTATTTATGGTGACAGCTTAATGTGTCCTAATATATAATTGCATAATGTACAATTAACCAGTTCTTATCATTTAGGTTAAATTTATAACCTTTTTAATTGTCAAAACACTTCAATTTAATCCATAAATGAACATTCCAGTTGTGTTGTTTACAAGTTTTATAGTTAAAAAAATGTGGTACAAGCTTTTTGAATAACTTTGTAAAAAACACTGATCACATTTGGGAAGTGTTTAAACTTGCTCATACCGTCAGAATAATTCAACTGTAATTCTCACTTACTTAATGTTGCTGATTTAAAGTGATTGTAAAGTTTAAAGGGACACTAAACCCATTTTTTTTATGATTCAGAGAGAGCAGAAATTTTATGCAACTTTCTAATTCACTCCTATTATCAATTTTACTTTGTCCTCTTGCTATCTTTATTTAAAAAGCAGGAATGTGAATCATAGGAGCCGGCCTATTTTTGGTTCAGAACCTGGGTTATGCTTGCTTATTGGTTTGCTAAATGTAGCCACCAATAAGCAAGCACTATCTAGAGTGCTGAACCTAAAATGGGCCAGCTCTTAAGCTTTACATTCCTGCTTTTTAAATTAAGATAGCAAATGAAAACGAAGAAAAAATAATAATAGGAGTAAATTAGAAAGTGGCTTAAAAATGGCTGCTCTGTCTGAATCATAAAAGAAAACATTTGGGTTCAGTGTCCCTTTAAAGGGATAGCAAGTTCAAAATGGAAATGTGCATGGGTGCGTTTCAATTCTAAATAGAAGCAGTTTTGCAATAAAGTTTCATTAACAAAAATGCCTCTAGTAAAATGATTAGGGTTTTTCAGTGGCATATGCACATATGCAGTGAGGACTTGTGCACCAGTATTCGAGCTCTGAGTGCTGTCTGTGATGTGTAATGCGTCTGTAAAGAATTTGTGTCATACAAGTCACTGCTGGCTCTGTGAGAAGGTGTTTAAATGCTTGTGCACAGGCCCTCACTTGCTAATAGAAGTATATATGAAAAAATTATTTATTTAAATTGAAATGCATCTATGCACATTTTTTATTTTTTTTATTTTTTTTTTAATTTTTTTTTATAAACAACTTTATTGAATATTGCATAATGTGATACATATAATAGGAGACGCAGCTCCTTGCTGTTTACATATCCAACAGTTGTCCATTATTTGTTATCCTTACTTTAATACAAAATATATTAACTTTCTGGAACTCTCTACTTATTGGAATCAATAGAGATATACGTAATAACAATGTAGAAAAAAGGAAAAGGGGTAGCGGGAAGGTAGAGAGTAAGGGAGGGAGAGAGGAGAGAAAGAGAAAAGAGGAGAGAAGAGAGAGAAGAAAAAAAAAAAAAAAAAAAAAAAAAAGGGAAGGATCCGTCCTGCTCTGCCCATGTCCCCTAACCAGTCTAACTTTCTGTGGGTTGTTTTTCTTTAAGTAATTGAAGATATGTGTCCCAAGTTTGGGTTATCACTGCATAAGTATCCATTTTTCCATGTTTGAGATAATAGTATTCTTCTAGTGAAATTAATTCGGAAACCTTCTGAACCCACATAGTAAGTGAAGGTGCTCCATTATATTTCCAGTTTTTGGCTATCAGTTGTTTTGCCCCGTTAGTCATAATCTTAAATAAGTTTAGGTAAGGTTTATATTTAATTTTAGGTTTTTTGTTTAGCAGCCATATTAGGGGGTCTAACGGGAATATTGTTTCCATTATGTTTTCTACTTCCCCTATTACCTGTCTCCAAAAGTTCTGAATGGCATTGCACCACCACCACATATGTGCTGCATTGCTGTTTACATGTCCGCATCTCCAACATTTATTAGGCTGTGAGCGGAATAGTCGGTGTAATTTTTGTGGGGTAAAATACCACCTGTGTAGTATTTTGAGATTAATTTCCAGTATGGAAGATGAGATAGAGGATTTGACGGTGGCTTGAAGTATCGAGTCACTCACCTGGGGAGTTATAATAACCCCCAGATCGGTTTCCCATTTTTCTAGGTATGGTGGTATATGACTTGGAGGCCTCTGTATTAATAATTTATATATTCTAGCTAGTGTATGTCTGATTGGAGGAGGTTGTGTACATAAGGTTTCGAAGTTGGTCAGTGGCCTTACCATGTTGTTATGATCTTTGTGTTTGAGAATATAATTTCTAGCTTGTCTGTAGGTGAACCAGTTAGCAAAACATTTGTGTCCTTCTGTTGTTAGGTCAGTTTGTGAGCGTATTGTTTCATTAATAACCATCTGTCGGATGGTAAAGTCTCTGGTTATTGAATCTGTAGTCGAGGAATTTGTAAATGGGCTCAATGTAAACTCGCCATTCTCTATTAAGGATGTCAGCGGGGAAGGTATGGAGGAAACAAACAAAGATGTGTGTATAGTTTTTGTCCAGATCTGATAGGTCTCCCTAGTCACCGGGTTATCATTTTTCAGACTAAATTTGATGGAGTTATTCCAACAAAGACGTCCTAAGTGGGGTCTTTGAGATATTAAGTGTTCCAGAGGGACCCATCTCTTATGATGGTAATGGATGTTCCAGTCTACGATTCTTTGTAAAAATATAGCTTGCCTGTATAATTCTAAATTTGGTACCCCCATACCTCCTAATGTTCTAGGTAATTGCATTATGTGTTGGTTGATTCTAGGTGGTTTTTTGTTCCATATATATTCCCGAAATGCTCTCTGTATGGATGGTAGGTAGTGTTTGGGGAGTGGAATGGGTAGTGTCTGGAGATAGTATAATATTCTCGGGAAAATATTCATTTTGATTACCTCTATGCGTCCTAGCCACGAGATCTGTTTGGACCTCCATGAAGAAAGATCACTGATAATTGTCTGTTTAAGTGGTATGTAGTTTAGCTTGAATATATCATCTATTGTAGGGGCCAATTTGATTCCCAGATATTTTAATGCTGAAGGGCACCAAGTGTATTTGGTGAGATTTTTGATAGCTTGTTGGTCTATGTCTGATATATTTATATTTAAGAATTCAGATTTGGTCCTGTTAATTGAGAAGTTGGATAATGTGTGAAATGTTTCAAATTCCCTGTTCAAATGTGGGATAGATATTGTTGGTTTTGTAAGGGTAAAGAGCATATCATCTGCAAAGAGGGAAACCGTATATTCTTGTGAGTTGATATTAATCCCATGTATCTGTTGGTTATGGCGGATACTTGTGGCTAGCGTTTCTATAACACAGGTGAATAAGAGGGGCGATAAGGGGCAGCCCTGGCGTGTTCCGTTTCTAATTGGAAAGGGGTCTGACAGGGTGCCATTTATCAAGATACGTGCGTTTGGTTGAGAATATAAAGAGAAAATTCGGGCTAGTATTTGTGACCTAGTCCTAGGTGTGTCAGGGTGGCTCTCAAATAATCCCAGGCAACACGGTCAAAGGCCTTTTCGGCATCTGTAGATACGAATAGAGTAGGTATATTGTTTTTCTTAACATAATGTATTAGGTGGAGGGCCCTGACCGTGTTGTCTTTAGCTTCACGACCAGGCACAAAGCCAACTTGGTCTTGATGAATAATACTGGGGAGGATTTTATTTAGTCTGAGGGCTAGTATTTTTGCGTAAATTTTGATGTCTGTGTTCAATAGCGAAATTGGGCGGTAATTTGCGGGGGAGGAAGGAGATTTGTTAGGTTTTGGTAATAAAATAATATGAGCTTCGAGTGCTCTTGCCGAAAAGGCCTCCGCGCTGTCTATGTATTGGAAATAATTTGAGAGGTGAGGTGTTAATGTGTCTCTGAATATGGAGTAATATTTATGGCCAAAACCGTCTGGACCCGGTGTTTTTCCAGTTGGTAAATCTTTGATGACTTGGGTTATTTCCTCTAAGGATAGAGGGGCTTCTAGGTCCTCTTTTTGTTCAGGTGTAATATTGGGCATTTTTAACCGACTAAGGTATGTATTCATCTCTTGTAAGCGTGTTTGTGTGTCCGTGGTATGTTTGTTGTAGTCATTGTTGATATTATATAATTTTTGAAAAAATCTTTGAAATGTATAGGCTATTTGTCTGGTAGAATGTTGTATATGTCCTTTTTCATCGATAATTTGTAATATGTATTTTTTATGTGCTTTATGTTTAAGGTATCTCGCTAGCTGACGTCCAAATTTATTACGACCCTCGTAATGTTTCTGTTGGTTGTATAAAGCCTTTCTTTTATGTTCTTTTGACAAATGAGAAGCTAGATTTTGTCTTTCTAATGTAAGTGCTGTTAAAGTATCTTTATCTGAGGGAAAGTCCTTATGCTTTGCTTCCAGTTGTTGTATTCTGAGGAGATATGAATTAACTGTCTCTCTTTTGGTTTTATTGATATATGCTTTCATGGCTATCAATTCTCCTCTGACAACACTTTTGTGTGCTTCCCATAGTGTTTGTGCTGAAGTTTCAGAAGTATTATTAATCTGAAAGTATTCTATGAGTGTTTTTTCAATCTTTATTACATTTATGGGGTCTGTTAAGAGTGTGTCGTCCAGTTTCCAGATAAAATCTTTGATGGGTTTAGATGGCCATGAAAAAGAACTAGTCAGTGAGGCGTGGTCAGACCATGTTATCGGCCATATCTTGGCTGTATGAAATAAATCTAGGCTCCCTACGTCTGTAAATACATAATCAATTCTGGAGTATACTCCGTGTGGGTATGAGTAGAAAGTGTAGTCTCTGAGTTGTGGATGCAATGTTCTCCATACGTCTTGGGCTACTATAGTCTTGAGACTTGCTATTGTTTTATTTAGATTTGAGGTAGGAATCGAGGAACGGCTGGAGGAGCAATCTCTAACCGGGTCTAGGGCTGTATTGAGGTCCCCGCACATAATGAGGGTTCCTTTCTGGTTGTCCAATAGTAGATTGGACAGTTTTTTAATGAATAAGTGTTGGTGAGAATTAGGAGCGTATACTGAGACAAGAGTCACCGGTCTATTGTATAGCAAGCCTATTAATATGATAAAGCGGCCCTCTTTATCTCTAATGGTTTTCAATTCTATGAAAGGTATACCTCTTTTGATAACTATGCCCACACCGTGTATTTTGTGTTTATGGTGTGATGCCCAAAAGCCTGTGCCATAGAGGCGGGTGAATGTGGATGGTTCTTTTGCTTTTCTAAAGTGAGTTTCTTGGAGAAACATCAGATCGGACCTTAGGGTGCGACTCTCTCTCAGTAGTGTGGATCTTTTGTTAGGCAGGTTGAGGCCCTTTGCGTTTATTGAGTATAAACGTATATCGTTTGTGGGTGAAGGATGATTTCTTTTATCAGTCATAGTCTAAGTGATATATGTGATGAGTGAGCAGTGTGTGTGACTTCCCAAACAGATGTGTGTCATAAGAATGTGGCCGGAAACACAGGACAGAGCAGGAACATGACCCAAAAAATAAAAATAAAAATAAAAATAGACATAAGCTTAAAAAACAAAAACAGTATGCAGTAAAAATCAACATACTTTCAAACTTGAGGTAGCATGTCAAAGTCTAAGTCTCCAACTCCAAAGCTTTACACATGTATGAGGAATTGGTATAAGTTTATCATTTTAACTCTTTAGCTTTAACTCTATTACCATTGTACATCATTTCAATAGTTAGGGCTTCTTGTATTTGGTATAGTAGTTTTCTGTTATTTCTGTTTGTAATTAAAGGTTTATTACATTGGTATTTATTTCACTATCTTCTTGGTAGTGTGGCTCGTTTATATTCTCCTTCATAGTTATACAGTTTGTTCAGAGTGAGCCAGAGTGTTATATTCTTAATATATTGGTTATTAAATTTGTCAAATTTCTTGGGTTTTAAACTGTGTCTCCTTCTGAATTTTAAAGGGATCTTATGTATTTGGTTCTATTCTATTTTATGAGGGGGGTTAGAATATATCCTCCTGATTATTACTTTAGTACTCTGTCTAATTGACAATGTTCTATGTGTGGGTAAATATTTATGTAATCACATATATTCTGATGTTGTGTCTTATAATTTTATGTGTTGGCTTGTTCAGCTTGGAGTCTCATGTTAGATAAATCTTAGATTTTTACGTATGGTATTACAAGTGTACATGTAAGTTTAGTCTATATACATTTGCTTTGTAATCAAATAATCATTTTTCTATGTGTGGGTAAATATTTATGTGATCGCATATATTCTGGTGTTATGACTTATAATCTTATGTGTTGGTTTGTTCAGCTTGGAGTTTTATGTTAAATAAATCTTAGGTTTTTACGTGTGGTATTACAAGTGCATTTGCAAGTTTAGACCATATACACCTGCTTTGTATTCAAATAGTCATTTTCATACAACAATATCTAACCTAATTCCATGTTAATTAACTCAAAACAACTCTCTACAGGAACTTTTCTCGCCCTTAGAACTATAACAGATTAAATTCAACCAATAACTTAACAGTATTATATATTGTCTTTCTCCGTTGTTCTCTGATATGCAAAATAGATAGTCATATAGCCTAATGGCTAGTTGCATATTATACATAGAACATAATCATTTGGCATTTTTATTGTATCATGCTATATACTTATCAGTTCTGGAGGCAGACGACAAAATGTTCACTTTGAGGGGGGACCCCCAACATGTACCCAGTGTTAATTCCGTGGTTTCTCAAGAAACTAATTAGGGGTCTTCTACTCTTTTCTTCTTATATTGGACTGTCGACCATTGTGTTCTCTGGGGTAATGGGTTTTCCATTCTCTGTGTTGATGAGGTTGGTAAGCCTTCCTGTGGAAAGTCTATATTTAGGCTCTTCGAAAAAGAATCCAAGTCATTGAGTTCTTTATAAACATGTGTTTTTCCATCTTGCTGAACTATGAGACTAAAGGGAAATCCCCAACGATATTTAACTTTTCTTTCTTGTAGGCGCTGGGTGATAAAACGAATCTCCCTTCTCCTTTCAATAGTTGCAGGACTTATATCTTGGAAAATCTGTACGCTGTAGGTCTGGAATTTGATTTCCTTTTGCAACCTAACCTGTTTCCAGATAGCTTCTTTATCCAAGTAGTTAGCAAATTTGATAATTATATCTCTTGGCGGTTTCGGAGGAACTGGAATGGGTTTTAGAGCTCTGTGCGCTCTCTCCATTGATGTCTCTGTAAGTTTAAGATTAGGTATAATGTATTCAAACATTTGTAAGAGATAGGAGGTCATTGACTCTTTGGTTGCTGCTTCTGGTACTCCCCGTATCCTTAAATTACTCCTCCTGTTTCGGTTATCTAAGTCCTCTATTTTTAGTTGGAGGGATTGAACTAAAGTTTCATGTCTAGTTAGTAGGTGGTTAGCATCAGACATCATATTGTTAAGCGTGTCATGATTTTCCTCCAAATATTCCAGTCTGGACCCCATTTCGTTAATATCTTTTCTTAAAGAAGTCATTTCCGTTTTTATAAACGATTTTAAGTCTGCTAGATCTGATTTGGAAGGTAATGATAAAATATTAGACTGGATCTGAGATAACTGGTCTGTATGTGAAGTTGGAGTTGCAGGTTTCATCACTGTTTGTATATTGTCGTTGTCATTAAGTGGTTGTGAATGCTCCTGCAGGTCTACATCTTGTTTAGGGAAGAAAGAGTTCATAGTTGGTGCAGATGTTTGTTTTTTGTCTGGTTTTGTATTTCTTTTAGTTGCCATTAGTATTTGTGTAGATCTGGGTGTTAAGGCCCGGCAAAATAAAGCTGTAACTTCACAATGCAGTTTAGCAGATAATATGGCTTTAGCAGATTGCCCTCACACTCTGGATATAGAATTTGTCGTGAGTGAAATACTTGTATTTCTTGTTTTTATATCTTGTTGGTTATAGTATAGACCTAGTGGTGCTGCGCACTGAGTCGAGCTGAGCAATTACTGTCTCCTACGCAGTGAGGCCTACTTCTATTTTTACTCTGTCTGGTCCGGTTATTGCTATAAGTCCCAGCCAAAGTTCAGCCCGGCTCAGTGTATTATTTTTTTTTTTTGAGGTGTAGGATTCTGAGTTGTGCGTTCTCGAGGCTATGTGTGTTTATTATTCAGCTTCTTCACTTACACGCAATCAATTGGCTTACCGCGTGGTTCAGGGTAATGGCGTCTCGGTTCTCTATGTGCTCCCGGTATTATCGGAGCTCTTCTGACAGTCTGTCTATTACCGCGGCTGTGTGTTTTAAGCTGACTCAGACCTCGTTTGTCTTGCGGAGGTATGTGGTTGATCTTGCCTGTCTTCCCGGTGTCAATGGGCTCCTGTTATTACATAGCACTCTCAGCGTGTAGGTCGGAAGTTTTCGAAACTGCTCTCAATTGTTCCTTTTCAGGTTCCACCTTTGCATATGTTAAGTGTAGTAGATTTTCCTCAGTTAGGGCTTAGATATATGAGTTGGAGACTCAGGACATGCACGGAGCTTTTCAGAAAGCGGCCATGTCCCTGCACGACTACGCCCCGCCTCCATCTATGCACATTTTAATTTGACTTTTATATCCCTTTAATACAGAGAGGCTAAGAACATCAGACTGGGTTCTGCACCATTAGATATTTCTCCCAGAGCTTACACCAAAGTCTGCATCATTGTGATTGTCAGCAATGGCATAATAACTACTGTGTGAGATAAACTGATGCCCCTTTAATACACAATTACTTGTTGTAATATGAAGCCATGTTATTCTGCACTTCTATATTTCTGACTTTAAAATGGCCTTGCACACACTTTAACCCTTTTGTTGCCAGTTTGGGACACACCGGGTGACGAGAAAGATACTTACCCAGCTCTGCAACTGAGAAGAGTCCCAGGATGACAAAGAACACTGTTGTTATTGTTTGCCCTGTGTATAAACACACACATATTAAAGGGACACTCCGGTCAAATTACATTTTCATGATTCAGATAAAGCATGTCATTTTAAACAATTTTCCAATTTACTTCCATTAAAAAAATGTGCACAGTCTTTTATATTTACAATTTTTGAGTCACCAGCTCCTACTGAGCATGTGCAAGAATTCACTGACTATACGTATATGCATTTGTGATTGGCTAATTGCTATCACATGGTACAGGGGGAGTGGAAATATACATAACTTTGAAATTTGTTAGAAAAAAAATCTACTATTCATTTGAAATTCAGAGTAAATGCTATTGTATTGTCTTGTTATCTTGCATTTGTTGATTATGCAAATCTACTGTGTTAACTGGTCCTTTAAAGTACATTGTTATCTGTGTGTTTCTTGCTTTTATGTGCTTTTTAGGCACATTTCTTCCACCTAATGCTTAGTGGCAAAAAGAGACACCTGTCACAACTCTATTGGATGGGAAGGACCAACTCTTATTGTGGAGTTGTGTCTGTCTCATTCAGGAGAGCTATGGTTGTGTTCCTATTGGCTACTGAGTACTAATACAGCAGTTTCACTTGTGGATAGAAACAAGTTTCCTCTTTTGATTTATATTGACACAGCTTTTAAATAACCTTTTTGTCAGGAAAAAATAATTGCAATACATATGTTCATTTTTCATACGTAGGGGAGAATTATTATTTTTTGTGTAATATCCCTTTAATTCAGAAATCATAAACATCAAATCCATAATCATGCATGACAGGTTTTCAACAATGGCTTCATTCTTCTCAGGAAAGCTCATTATAAAAATGCAAATACCTCAAAACTCAATAGATCTTGTAAATCGCATTGCTGGTTATTTTGCAATATCATTCTATATTGAACTAAAGAGCTTTAATATCGTACAAGGAAGGATTGGCTTTAAGTATTAATTTAAACAGAATGTGAAGCAGAGACATAGCTGAACAGGAAATATATAGAATGTCAGTTATTTATTGTTAGGTTGTGTCAGAATATCATGAGAACGAAGCAAATTTGATAACAGAAGTACATTTTGGAACCTTTATTTAAAATTGTATGTTGTGTCTGACTCTGAACCAGAAAATAAATGGTTTTGGGTTTCATATCCCTTTAAATATACATTGCTTGTTAGGAGCCATGCTCCGCCCACCTATTACACGTATATTTTGGTATGTAAAGTTTCTCCAATCATGATTGAATCTTACATAAGTTTTCCTATTCGCACACGCTGATTCGTGCAATTTAAAATAACTAACTGAAAAATATTAAACGTGCACCGCTAAACTGTCGTACAAGAAAACAGCTAACTGAAAAATATTAAACATGCACTGCTAAACTGTCATTCAAGAAAATAACTGGACGAAAAGAAAGTTGTGGGCGGAGCTTGGAGGCCATTTTCAGCTGCTAACAAAGGATGATTATTTAAAGGTTTCATGTCCTTCTTACAAGCTTATAGATGATGAATCATTGCAAGATGCTTGTCTGGTGAGTAACAATCAGTAATAAAGAAGTATTGGGTCTAGACTGCCCCTTCAGCAACGTCACGGGGCAAAATCACAATAACCTCTTTCTGGCACCCGTTCTTTCTAAACTTAGTGCCACACCTAAAGCAGAATTCTAAATTTATTTTAGATTGCCGACTGCTACATTTCCCCACTAGGATGTTGTGGGCAGTGAGATACTCGCAAAATGCTATCAAATACTGGATTATGCTCAAGCAGGGTGCATCCTCCTTTGTCTATTTGTATCTCCCACAGAGAATACCAGGCCTATGTTTCAACCTGTATGGGACTCTTCAGAGCGAGTGCAGCTATATCCTTCTACCACAGAGAGTAAGGGGACACATTTGGGGTCTATTAATCACCTTTAGCGAGGCAAAGCATTCCAAAGCAAAACATGGTGGTTTGGGTGACTGCAAGTCCTGATTGGTTCACCAGTTGAGTTCTGCTCTGGAACCGCAAGGTTTGTGGTTCCCAAGCAGGACTTTACCTCTCTGTTTAACCCATTTGTAGGTTAAATAAACGGCTATATAGGGATACTAATGCTAAAATTGCATACTCTAGCAAAACAGAGCAAGTCATTTTAGAATGTTTAGCGTTAGAATGCTTTGCATTAGAATGTTTTACGTTTAGCATTAGAATGCTTTGCATTAGAATGTTTTACAATTAGCGTTAGAATGCTTTGCATTAGAATGTTTTACGTTAGAATGTTTTACGTTAGAATGTTTTGCGTTAGAATGTTTAGTGTTAGAATGTTTTGCATTAGAATGTTTTACGTTAGAATGTTTTACGTTAGAATGTTTTGCATTAGAATGTTTAGCGTCAGAATTTTTTACGTTAGAATGTTTTACGTTAGAATGTTTTGCATTAGAATGTTTTACGTTAAAATGTTTTGCATTAGAATGTTTTACGTTAGAATGTTTTGCATTGGAATGTTTTGCATTAGAATGTTTAGGGTTAGAATGTTTTGCATTATAATATTTTGCTTTAGAATGTTTTGCTTTAGAATGTTTTGCATTAGAATGTTTAGGGTAAGAATGTTTTGCATTAGAATATTTTGCATTAGAATGTTTAGGGTTAGAATGTTTTGCATTATAATATTTTGCATTAGAATGTTTAGGGTTAGAATATTTTGCATTAGAATGTTTTGCTTTAGAATGTTTTGCATTAGAATATTTTGCATTAGAATGTTTAGGGTTAGAATGTTTTGCCTTAGAATGTTTAGGGTTAGAATGTTTTGTGTTAGAATGTTTTGCGTTAGAATGTTTTACGTTAGAATGTTTTACATTAGAATGTTTAGGTTTAGAATGTTTTACGTTAGAATGTTTTACATTAGAATGTTTAGGGTTAGAATGTTTTACGTTAGAATGTTTTACATTAGAATGTTTAGGGTTAGAATGTTTTACGTTAGAATGTTTTACATTAGAATGTTTAGGGTTAGAATGTTTTACGTTAGAATGTTTTACATTAGAATGTTTAGGGTTAGAATGTTTTACGTTAGAATGTTTTACATTAGAATGTTTAGGGTTAGAATGTTTTACGTTAGAATGTTTTCCATTAGAATGTTTAGGGTTAGAATGTTTAGGGTTAGAATGTTTTACGTTAGAATGTTTTACATTAGAATGTTTAGGGTTAGAATGTTTTACATTAGAATGTTTTTCATTAGAATGTTTTACATTCATCCAAGAGTTCTAAGAGAGCTTCGATCCGTAATAGCTACTCCATTAGCTGATTTATTTAATCAGTCACTTCTAACAGGAGTTGTTCCAAAAGACTGGAAAATTGCCAATGTAGTCCCTCTTCATAAAAAGGGTAGTAGGGAAGATTCTGCTAACTATAGGCCAGTCAGTTTGACCTCAATTGCAGGGAAATTAATGGAAACTCTTTTAAAGGAAAGACTTGTATCTTTCATTCAGACAAACAACTTAGAAGACAAAGGACAGCATGGTTTCACTGCTGGAAGATCATGCCTGACTAATCTAATTGATTTCTTTGACCATGTAACTAAAATAATAGACCAGGGAGGAGCCGTAGATGTTGCATATCTAGACTTTAGCAAAGCATTTGACACCGTCCCACACAACAAACTTATTCACAAAATGTATTGCCTTGGAATAGATGCTAAGATTGTTAAGTGGGTAGAATGCTGGCTTAAAGATAGACGACAGAGGGTTTCAATTAATGGAGTACATTCAAATGAGGCATCAGTTACTAGTGGTGTTCCCCAAGGGTCAGTTCTTGGGCCTGTTTTGTTTAACATGTTCATAAGTGATATTGGAAGTGGGCTTAAGGGGAAGGTTTGCTTGTTTGCTGATGATACAAAAATTTGTAACAGGGTAGATGTTCCAGGAGGAGTTGATCAAATGAACTATGATATTAATAAACTAGAGGACTGGTCAAATAAATGGGATCTGAAATTTAATATTACCAAGAGCAAAATTATGCATACAGGATCCAAAAACCCAAAGGCCAATTATAGTCTCAATGGTACATTACTGACTGGAATTAAAGAAGAAAGGGATTTGGGAATTATTATTTCATATGATTTAAAATTTGGTACACAATGCCGCAGTGCAGCCAGCAAGGCCAGTCAAATGCTTGGTTGCATTGGAAGAGGTTTTAGTAGCAGAAATAGCAAGGTTCTTATGCCACTTTACAGATCATTAGTTAGACCAAATATGGAATACTGTGTACAGTTCTGGAGACCATATCTTCAGACAGATATAAATAAACTAGAAGCTGTCCAAAGGAGGGCTACTAAAATGGTACATGGTCTAAAATATAAAACATACAAAGAGAGACTCTATGATCTAAATATGTATAGTTTAGAGGATAGAAGGGAAAGAGGTGACATGATAGAAACCTTCAAATATATGAAGGGACTTAATAAAATAGAAGCTGAAAGCATTTTTCACAAAAAAATAAATGCCAAAACAAGGGGTCACAATCTAAAGTTAGAGGGTAGTAGATTCAGGAGAAATTTGAGGAAGCATTTTTTTACAGAAAGGGTGGTGGATTCATGGAATAAACTTCCATTTGAGGTGGTAAACACAAAGACTGTAAAGGAATTTAAAAATGCCTGGGACATGCATAAGGCTATCCTAAGGAAAAAGTAACATGTAATATGGGTAGACTTGATGGGCCTTTTTGGTTCTTATCTACCGTCAAATTCTATGTTTCTATGTTTCTATTAGAATGTTTAGCGTAAGACAGGGGTACTTGCTACAAAAGGTTAGAGCACTATACGTTTAAGCAACCACCAGCTTAGATATTCTGCTATATCCGACGTGATTTGCACTGCAAGTCCATAGAAGTGCATTATTGTAGGGATTAAACTCACCTGCGCTATCCAACATGCAGATCTTAGCGCAGTCTAATCTATCTCTTGAGTGATCAAAAATAATTCTGGACTTGTAACATAAGTGCAAAAAAATGTTTTGTTATGCAGGATTTAATAATAGCTGTTTTTCTTTTTCCACTGCCTCCACAGAGACTGGAGTACATAGTGTCGGATGTAGATCCTACCATGGAACATGCTACACAGTGATTGCTTTAACAGTGCAGACACTCATTTATCTTAGACTCAACAAAAGAGATAAGAAAATCCCTTCAAAGGCTATGTTCTTGGACTGCAAAACAATGCAAATTTTACTAACAAAAGTTTTAAAGATAGTTTTTTTCAGTGCAATAATGAATTGCTGTCATGTACTATGCTTAAATAAAATGTCCATTTAATGGCTTGGAAAGTGGAAACAACCTCTAGAGCCCCCTGTATTGAGAACGTTTGGCTGCTCCACCACTTTAAAAGCAAAGCACAGTAGACAGCTGCCCCCTGTATTATTCACTGTATTATTTAAAAAACAAAAACAAAGCTCTGCAACACATTTTGGAACCTTCTATTTTCGATCAAACAGAGAAGAGAATATCAAGTTAGTTTAGAAATTATTTTTTTTTACTTATCTAAGCTTTATATCAGCAGTTTAATTGTTTATACATTTTATTGATTAATAAGAAAAATATAATTGTAATGTTGCTTTAATGCCCATTTAAATAAAAAAAAAGTACTATGAGATTGTGGCACAGAAATGCATTAATCATTGTACCCTACTGAACTTAGAAATTCAAACATTTAAGGTGCGCAACATTTAAGACAATGAGCTTTACTCACC
Source organism: Bombina bombina (assembly GCF_027579735.1). Taxonomy (NCBI): domain Eukaryota; kingdom Metazoa; phylum Chordata; class Amphibia; order Anura; family Bombinatoridae; genus Bombina; species Bombina bombina. The sequence continues at coordinate 16,062,593 of NC_069506.1, forward strand.
CCATTTATAAAGGTTATCAGCTACATTTTCTGGGTCTGTAAAGAAACAAAGATATACAACAATCAGAATGTAATTTATGGAATGCTGGGTAATTTATGTCATATCTAAAGGTTTCAGGTATTCTACATATTACCTGATTTTTCTTTTCAATGCCTAGATTATAATCATTGCCTGTTGTCAAAATTAGCAAATTGAAATTAGGAAAATAATATTGTTATACTCACTGTGTTTCACAAAGTTTCTATGTTCTGAATCTATTAAAAGGAAAAAAAAAAGACACAAGTTGCTTAGCTTTACCTATTTTAAACCCAATGAAATCGTGGATAAAACTGTAAATATATCACTATACATTTTATAATGAATGTTTTAAAACAAGAGATCATTTCTTGTGAAAAACATATTTTTTGATAAACCTCTTACCTTTATTTTATAACCTTAAAAGTACAGTCTACTCCAGAATTTTTATTTTTAAAAAGATAATCCCTTTATTACCCATTCCCCAGTTTTGCATAACCAACACTATATTAATATAATTTTTACCTCTATATATTTACCCCTTATCTCAGTTCTTTTGACACACTTGCATTTTAGAAAATTAGTGCTGACTGTCAAATTTTACTGAGCTAAGAGGCAGCCGTCAAGGGCTTAGACATTATCATACAGGGAGTGCAGAATTATTAGGCAAGTTGTATTTTTGAGGATTAATTTTATTATTGAACAACAACCATGTTCTCAATGAACCCAAAAAACTCATTAATATCAAAGCTGAATAGTTTTGGAAGTAGTTTTTAGTTTGTTTTTAGTTATAGCTATTTTAGGGGGATATCTGTGTGTGCAGGTGACTATTACTGTGCATAATTATTATGTAACTTAACAAAAAACAAATATATACCCATTTTAATTATTTATTTTTACCAGTGAAACCAATATAACATCTCAACATTCACAAATATACATTTCTGACATTCAAAAACAAAACAAAAACAAATCAGTGACCAATATAGCCACCTTTCTTTGCAAGGACACTCAAAAGCCTGCTATCCATGGATTCTGTCAGTGTTTTGATCTGTTCACCATCAACATTGCGTGCAGCAGCAACCACAGCCTCCCAGACACTGTTCAGAGAGGTGTACTGTTTTCCCTCCTTGTAAATCTCACATTTGATGATGGACCACAGGTTCTCAATGGGGTTCAGATCAGGTGAACAAGGAGGCCATGTCATTAGATTTTCTTATTTTATACCCTTTCTTGCCAGCCACGCTGTGGAGTACTTGGACGCGTGTGATGGAGCATTATCCTGCATGAAAATCATGTTTTTCTTGAAGGATGCAGACTTCTTCCCGTACCACTGCTTGAAGAAGGTGTCTTCCAGAAACTGGCAGTAGGACTGGGAGTTGAGCTTGACTCCATCCTCAACCCGAAAAGGCCCCACAAGCTCATCTTTGATGATACCAGCCCAAACCAGTACCTTGCTGGCGTCTGAGTCGGACTGGAGCTCTCTGCCCTTTACCAATCCAGCCACGGGCCCATCCATCTGGCCCATCAAGACTCACTCTCATTTCATCAGTCCATAAAACCTTAGAAAAATCAGTCTTGAGATATTTCTTGGCCCAGTCTTGACGTTTCAGCTTGTGTGTCTTGTTCAGTGGTGGTCGTCTTTCAGCCTTTCTTACCTTGGCCATGTCTCTGAGTATTGCACACCTTGTGCTTTTGGGCACTCCAGTGATGTTGCAGCTCTGAAATATGGCCAAACTGGTGGCAAGTGGCATCTTGGCAGCTGCACGCTTGACTTTTCTCAGTTCATGGGCAGTTATTTTGTGCCTTGGTTTTTCCACACGCTTCTTGCGACCCTGTTGACTATTTTGAATGAAACGCTTGATTGTTCGATGATCACGCTTCAGAAGCTTTGCAATTTTAAGAGTGCTGTGTCCCTCTGCAAGATATCTCACTATTTTTGACTTTTCTGAGCCTGTCAAGTCCTTCTTTTGACCCATTTTGCCAAAGGAAAGGAACTTGCCTAATAATTATGCACACCTGATATAGGGTGTTGATGTCATTAGACCACACCCCTTCTCATTACAGAGATGCACATCACCTAATATGCTTAATTGGTAGTAGGCTTTCGAGCCTATACAGCTTGGAGTAAGACAACATGCATAAAGAGGATGATGTGGTCAAAATACTCATTTGCCTAATAATTCTGCACTCCCTGTATGAGACAACCTAGGATTAGCTTTCAAAAAAGAATACCAGGAAAAGAAAGCAAATTTGATGATAAAGGTAAATTAGAAAGTTGTTTAAAATTGCCCTATCTGAATCATGAAAGTTTAATTTTGACTAGTCTGTCCCTTTAAATATATTTTTGGTACTTTTTCACATGAAATGTAACCCACACGATTTAAAAAGCAATGCACTTCTGTTTCACTTTCTTATATAAAAATAAGGAGGTTTATATTAAAAGGAAGAAATATATAAATACAGTATGTACCTGCAAATTGTCCCAAGTAACATGACTCTCAACTAAAAGCTTTCCATGTTGTTCAGAAATACATAGAAACTATGGTGCAATACAGACAGGTTTATAAGAATGCACTCACCCCCACTCCCTTCTGAGTGATGCTCACTGCCTAGGGAAAAAAATATATATTTTTTTTTAATAAATTAGGATTTAAAAAAAAGAAAAAAAAAGCATATTCTCCAAAATATCATCATTACCTTGTGCTATAAAATAAATGATACATTTGCAAGTTTCAAGAAAAACAAAATTGAAGAGAAAGAAAAAGTGCTTAGCAAATTGCAGTTTCTTTTGAGTTTTTGTTGTTTTGCAACTGGGAAAAATGTAAATATTGTCTGAAACTGTCCAAAACTGGTTCCACCATGACATCCTTTGTCTGAATGAGAAACAACATTATTGTAAGTACTTTTAGCTGCAAAATGGAATAAAGAGAGACCATACCATAAATCAGGGATGGCCAATGGACCCCACAAGGCTTTCTGCACTATTTTATAAGGCCTGATAGAATTAGAATTTGTGCCCCAGGTTTTGTGCCCAAAGTGAAAACCAAGACTCAAAAGAGACCGTTGGACTGAAGAACAGCAAATAGAGGTACTATGTAACCTAAATCTGTGCTTTTATAAGGAAATTATTTGTGCTCAAAAGCCATTAATTTAAATGATCTCTTGCCCTTATATGTTATGCAAACAAATAGACTTCCAACTGCTATATGTCAAAGGTCGCTTTTATTGCTTTCGCTTAGGGTCCAAACAAGCCCTTATTCATGCTTCTAGGCCTGAAACATTGCTTGTTTGGACCCTACACAAAAGCAATAAAAGCGACCTTTGACATATAGCAGCTGGAAGTCTATTTTTTTGCATATGGGATTCCTGGGCTTGGTCAACCCTTTGTCGGAGGCTGCTATTCACTTGTGTTTTCTTCTAATTTGCCCTCATGTGTTAGACAGTTGGTCATCACTCTCCTAAATTAAAACATCCCAGAAATCAATCTGCAACTGAAGTTAGTTCTCAGAGTAGAGAATGCATTTTTGTGGTACTGGTCAAAAAACATCCAAGGACATCAAAAGCATAATCCCGGCATCTAGGAAAGTTGAATAAATTCTCTATGTGAATGCAAATACGCATGCAAGATACAAGCTTTGCGCCTTGTGTGCACAACCTCTTTAATCTTGGACACTCTTCTAAAAAGCTTATTCTTTTTACTATGCTTTAGTTTTTTGTTTTTTAAACATTTTGAGGTATTGAACAATTATATATTTTTGAATCCTCTTTTTGAGCTTATTAATCAGGGTCAAGTTTACCACAGACATGAGATAGGTACTTCCTGACTTATCACACACATATACACACACATACACACACACACACATATACACACACACACATACATACATACATACACACACACACACACATGTACTTTACATACATACATACACACACATACACACACACACACACACACACACACATATACATACACACATACATACATACATACACACACATATACACACACATGTACTGTACATACCTACAAACACACATATACACATACATACATACACATACATATACACACACATGTACTTTACATACATACATACACACACATACACACACACACATATACATACACACACATACATACATACATACATACATACATACACACACATATACACACACATGTACTGTACATACATACAAACACACACATACACACACGTATATATACATACATACAAACACACACATTTACATACATACAAACACACACATGCACACACACACATATATAGGCATATACATACACATATACATACACACACACACATATACATACATACAAACACACACACACATACACGCATATACATACACACACACACATATGCATATACTGTACATATACACACATATGCATATACACACACATATACACACACACAAAAATAAAAATCACACACATAAAAACCGCACACATCATACACATACACCCCCACACATCATACACATACACAAACACATCATACACATACACCCACACACCATACACATATACCCACACATCATACACATATACCTACACATCATACACATATACCTACACATACACCCACACATCATACACATATACCCACTAGGGATGGGTGAATGTGTTTATATCCAAATTCGAATGTTAGAACGAATGTTATTGTAGAAATTTGATTTACATAATAGAATGTTGATAAGAACGAATATTCTTAAAAATTCGATTTTCGAATGTTATTTACAGTTTATTAATGTCACATTCAAATTCGAATGTTACATTTGAATTTGAATGTTACATTCGAATATCACATTCGAATTCGAATATTACATTTATAAAACACAATTGTAGACTAGAAACACTATTTCGAATGTCACATTTGAATCGAATATCACATTCGAATCGCATGTCACATTCGAATTCGAATATTACATTTATAAAACAGAGTATTAGACTAGAAATACATATACTATTTCGAATCGAATATCACATTTAAAACACAGTATTAGACTAGAAATACTATTTCAAATTTGAATGTGACATTCGAATTCGAATGTAGCATTCAAATTTGAATATTACATTTATTAAACACAGTTGTAGACTAGAAATACTATTTCAAATTTGAATGTCACATTCAAATTCGAAAGTCACATTCAAATTTGAATATTACATTTCGAAATTGAATGAATACATAGCTATACATTCTATTATTCGAACAAATATTTTCAAATTTTACTGAAAAATTAGAAAACGAAAATTCGAAAATAGAATGTTAGAATGTTATATAAACATTCGAAATTCCATTTGAATGAACAAATGTATAAAATTCGTTTTAAATTTCGAATTTTTAGAAACATTCGCCCATCCCTAATACGCACACATCATACACATACACCCATGCATCATACACATATACCCACACATCATACACATACACCCACACATCATACACATAAACACGCACGTATACATACACACACACATCATACACACATATCATTTATGTACATACAGTACACATACACACATCACACACACACATCATACAAATACATCATATACACACATCATACACACATCACTCATATACAAACACACACACACATCATACACACACATCACTCATACACACATACCTCATAGACACATACATCATACACACACAAATACAGATGCACATTATACACAAACACACATATCCTACACACACATCACACACATACACACACATATACACACACATCATACAAATAAAAACCACACACATCATACACCTACACCCACATCATACACATACACCCACACATCATACACATCATACCCATACACCCACACATCATACACATACACACCATACACATACACCCACACATCATACACATATACCCACACATCATACACATACATCATACACACACACACACATCATACACATACACCCACACATCATACACATACACATCATACACCCACACATCATAGACTTTACACCTACACATCATACAAATATACCCACACATCATACACATACACATCATACACATACACCCACACATCATACACATACACCCACACATCATACACATACACCCACACATCATAGACATACACCCACACATCAAACACATACACCAACACATAATACACATACACCCACACATCATACACATACACCCACACATCATACACATACACCCACACATCATACACATACACCTACACATCATACACTTTACACATACACATCATACAAATACACCCACACATCATACACATACACCCACACATCATACACATACACATCATACACATATACCCACACATCATACACATACACCCACACACACACCATACAAATGCACCCACACATCATACACCCACACATCATACAAATACACACACACATCATACATATACACCTACACATCATACACCTACACATCATACACATACACCCACACATACACACACATCAAACACATACATCATACACACATACATACACACAGTCACACACATACATCATACACATACACACACATATGTACACACACACTCACGCACACATAAACATTATACACATACACATCATATAGATACAAACATATACATAAACACATACACACATATACACACGTTATTTATTCCTGACATCAGCATACATGCACACAAGCATGCATACACAAACACATGCATACACATTCAGTACACACACATTTGCCTTTAATACCATTCCCTCCAGATACATTGTTGTACATATACACACACCACACACACATACGTACACACATATATATATATATATATATATATATATATATATATATATATATATATCTGCCTGGTCTGAGGAAGGGGATACTCTGTCTCGGAAACGTTACAATAAATGTGTGTTTTTGAAGGAAAGACCAGTGAGTGCAAGTTCTTGTTACCTTTAGTCATTGTTCACTAGCACCCTGGCATTTTGACCTGGAAGTGAGAGTGCTCTTCTATGGGATTATATATATATAGTATCTCACAAAAGTTAGTACACCCCTCACATTTTTGTAAATATTTTATTATATCTTTTCATGTGACAACACTGAAGAAATAACACTTTGCTACAATGTAAAGTAGTGAGTGTACAGTCTGTATAACAGTGTACATTTGCTGTCCCCTACCAATAACTCAACACACAGCTGTTAATGTCTAAACCATTGGCAACAAAAGTGAGTACACCCCTAAGTGGAAATGTCCAAATTGGGCCCAATTAGCCATTTTCCCTCCCCGGTGTCATGTGACTCGTTAGTGTTACAAGGTCTCAGGTGTGAATGTGAAACAGGTGTGTTAAATTTGGTGTTATCACTCTCTCACACTTTCTCATACTGGTCACTGAAAGTTCAACATGGCACCTCATGGCAAAGAACTCTCTGAGGATCTGAAAAAAAGAATTGTTGCTCTACATAAAGATGGCCTAGGCTATAAGAAGATTGCCAAGACCCTGAAACTGAGCTGCAGCATGGTGGGCAAGACCATACAGTGGTTTCACAGGACAGGTTCCACTCAGAACAGGCCTCACAATGGTCGACCAAAGAAGTTGAGTGCATGTGCTCAGCGTCATATCCAGAGGTTGTCTTTGTGAAATAGATGTATGAATGCTTCCAGCATTGCTGCAGAGGTTGAAGGGGTGGGGGTCAGCCTGTCAGTGCTCAGACTATATGCCTCACACTTCATCAAATTGGTCTGCATGGCTGTCATCCCAGAAGGAAGCCTCTTCTAAAGATGATGCACAAGAAAGCCCGCAAACAGTTTTCTGAAGACAAGCAGACTAAGGACATGGATTACTGGAACCATATCCTGTGGTCCGATGAGACCAAGATAAACTTATTTGGTTCAGATGGTGTCAAGCGTGTGTGGCGGCAACCAGATGAGGAGTACAAAGACAAGTGTGTCTTGCCTACAGTCAAGCATGGTAGTGGGAGTGTCATGGTCTGGACCTGCATGAATGCTGCCGGCACTGGGGAGCTACAGTTCTTAGAGGGAACCATGAATGCCAACATGTACTGTGACATACTGAAGAAGAGCATGAAACACACCTCCAAGATGACCACTGCCTTGCTAAAGAAGCTGAGGTTAAAGGTGATGGACTGGCCAAGCATGTCTCCAGACCTAAACCCTATTTAGCACCTGTGGGGCATCCTCAAACGGAAGGTGGGGGAGCACAATGTCTAAGAGGTGTACTCACTTTTGTTGCCAATGGTTTAGAAATGTATGGCTGCGTGTTAAGTTATTTTGAGGGGACAACAAATTTACACTGTTGTACAGGCTGTACACCCACTACATTGTAGCAAAGTGTCATTTCTTCAGTGTTGTCACATGAAAATATATAATAAAATATTTACAAAAAATGTGGGGGGAGTACTCACTTTTGTGAGATACTGTATATATATATATATATTATATATATATATATATATATATATATATATATATACAGTATCTCACAAAAGTGAGTATATATATCAAATATACATATAATATATATCTGTCTATCTATATGTCTATCTATCTATCTATCTATCTATCTATCTATCTATCACTACAAGATTATGAAAAATGTTGTATACCCCTGAAATAAAGCATTTACATTATGTAAGTAAAGCATAGACCATATATAGACATGTGCATGGTATTACGCTTGGTGCAGTAACAAATCTGACAGGAAAACCCCAATCACTCATAACAATTCAGTCTGCATATCTCTCATACACCCACAAACTGGTACCTGCTGACACAGACAGAAATAACTGCTTATTGCCAAATATTCACTGTTACACACTTCCTCTTTCTCTTCCTCTACAGTGTAAGGTCTCAAGCGTACAATATAAACTAATAGCAATTAAATCAAAACAAGCAAAAAAAATAACATATTCTAGAGGGAAGAAAAAATCCCCAAAAGAAGAGGTCTTAGGGAGGTGCTACAGAACCCTTCCCTGATATAAATGGATATTAATAATAATATACTGTGTGAGAGATTAAAGATTTCTAAAGCAGCTAAGTGTATGAAAAGACACAGGGGAGGACCCCTCACAGACCAATCCTGTATCTCCAAAGGTAGAACTAGTGGAAAGCAAGAGAAATATACACAGCGCTCAAGAAACATAACAGTGATAAATATAAAACACAGCATGACGATAAATACGAGAGTCCAAAAATGTTCATTTTTGTCAGAGAATCAAAAAATGGAGTCAGTCTACTTATGGACATGCCCTCAATTAAATAAGGTAAGACCGGGAACTTGAAAGGAGAGGGTACTAAATCCACTTTGTGAAATTATGACGTCACTGATGTCAATGCGTTATCTTGTTGTTTATACCTCCCCCACATTTCCCATAGAAGAAATGTCAAAAGCAGGACATGGCATTAATAGGCACATAAAAACACACAGTGACACAAGAATCTTACTCACATTCTATAACCTCAATATGATATGAGGTGTCAATACAGCATTGCACATAAAACAAACAGTGTCCCCAGTACACCAACAATCTCTCAACCATTCATAAAATATGCAACTCTTCTTCCTCAGAGGTGATAGGACTTATAAATCACCTCTGAGGAAGAAGAGTTGCATCTTCGAAACGCATTGGGTTTATACGGTGGGACTCCTGGCTACTAGTTTTATTTTATCTATTTTATCTATTTTATTTATCAATTACTTTGCTAAAGGTCCAAGTGGCACTTGACAGTAATCTCTGACATACACGGGATAGCCGATTACCCCTTTGTGGCTGGGACTCTATAAACAGCTCTAGCAGTGTATACATTTATGAACGGTTGAGAGATGTGTCCATCATCACCTTGGTGTACCGGGGACCCTGTTTGTTTTATGTGCAATGCTGTATTGATACCTCATATCATATTGAGGTTACAGAATGTGAGCAAGATTCTTGTGTCATTGTGTGTTTTTACGTGCCTATTAAAACTGTATTACGTTATGTCCTGCTTTTGACATTTCTTTTATGGGAGATGTGGGGGACGTATGAACAACAAGAGAACGCATTGACATCAGTGACGTTATCATTTCAAGAACGACGTGGGTGAGATACCCTCTCCTTTCAAGTGCCCGGTCTTACCTCATTTGATTGAGGGCTTGTCCGTAAGTAGACTGACTCTCCATTTTGGATTCTCTGACAAAAGTGAACATTTTTGGACTCTCATATTCATCGTCATGCTGTGTTTTATATTTATCTTTGTGTAGCACTGTTATGTTTCTTGAGCGCTGTGTATATTTCTCTTGCTTCCACTAATATGAATTAAAGACCATTAAACTAAAAAAGATGACCCATAACAGTTTAAAGCATAGTTAAAAAAAATATACTGTTTACCTTCTTTATCTTCTATGCATATTTAAATCAGTGCTATTCAATTCTGTGACAGAGAAGTTCAAATGTTTGACACATTTTGTCGCATCCTGTGATTTTCAAATGTTCAGGCACTTGTGACATAAATACATATATTTTCCAATGTTAACTGTAATATTTGATTACATTTGAATGTTACATTTCACTCTGTTTTTGTTTTTAAATCAAATGTGCAAATGTGGAAGTGATATTTATTATAGAGAACTAGTCGATAAGCCAGCCCAGAGGGCAGTCTAATTATTTTTTAAACTACAGATGTAGAAACAAAATAAAAAAATCAAATTACCAAATTTAACAAAATTAAATCTAATCCCTATGAAAATAAAAAAGACCCCCCAAAATAAAAACACCCCTACTCTAAGAATAAACTACCAGTAGCCCTTAAAAGGTCTTTTTGCAGGGCATTGCCCCAAGATAATCAGCTCTTTTATAAAAATATACAAGTCCCACCTAACATTAAAACCCCCACCCACCAAAATAAAGAACCTAACACTAAAAAATCTAAACTACCCATTGCCCTGAAAAGGGCATTTGTTTGGGCCGGCGACACTGAATAGTAAATTCAAGGTACGCAATTAAAGATGGCGTTTCTTGAATTCCTATTGGCTGATTTGATTCTTCCAATTCAAATCATCCAATAGGATGAGAGCTACTCAAATCCTATTGGCTGTTCAAATCAGCCAATTGGATGACAGTAAGTGAAATTTTATTGGCTATTCAAATCAGCCAATAGAATTTCACTTGCTCCCATCCTATTGGCTAATTTAAACAGCCAATAGGATTTGAGTAGCTTTCATCCTATTTGATGATTTGAATTTGAAGAATCAAATCAGCCAATAGGAATTCAAGGAACGCCATCTTTAATCTCGTACCTTAAATTCACTATTCAGTGTACGGCGGAGATCGTACGAAGAGGATCCTCCACGCTCCATGGCTCCACGGTCATCGGCCTGCAGTTCCAGGGTCGCCGGTCTTCAGCTCCGTGGTCTTCACTCTTCAGCACCGCTCCGCGCAGGATGTTCCTCGAAGAAGAAGAGGTTGCACTTGGAAGAAGACTTCACCACCTGGAACAGGACCTTCTCCGCCGGACTTCAGGAACCGTGAGTACCAACCTGGGACTTAGACTTAGGATTTTTAAGGGTTTTTTGGGGGTTTGTTTTATTTAGATTAGGGATGGGCAGTAAAAAGAGCTAAATGCCCTTTTAAGGGCAATGCCCAAACAAATGCCCTTTTCAGGGCAATGGGTAGTTTAGGTTTCTTAGTGTTAAGTTCTTTTATTTTGGGGGTTGGGGGGGACTTTGTATATTTTTTGCAAAAGAGCTGATTATCTTGGGGCAATGCCCTGCAAAAAGCCCTTTTAAGGGCTACTGGTAGTTTATTCTTAGAGTAGGGGGTGTTTTTATTTTGGGGGGTCCTTTTTATTTTCATAGAGATTAGGTTTTATTTTGTTACATTTTGTAATTAGATTTTTTATTTTCTATAATGTTAGCCTTTTTTTATTTTTTGTAACTTTAGAATGTAATAATTTAGGTAATTTTGGTTTATTTAATGGGGTGTTAGGTTAAGGGTTGTTAGGTTAGGGGATGTTAGGTTAGGGTACTTAGTTATTTAGATAGTTATTTGCGTTTTGTTTTTTGTCAGTTTAAAGGGTTAATAAGTTAATTATGTTTATTGCAATGTGTGAGTTTTGCGGTTTAAAAGTTAATAGGGAAAATAGGTTTATTGCGATGTAGAGATTTTTGCGGTTTAGGGGTTAATACTTTGTGTATGTTTTTTTTTTGTTATATTTTGTGCGGGCAGTGTTTTTTTTTTAAAATACTTGATGCGGGCGTTTTTTGTTTTTTTTAATACTTGATGCGGGTGGTTATTTTTTAAAAAAAATACTTTAATGTGGGCGATTAAAGTAGGATTCTTTCACCACCCTGCCATTTTCGGGAATTCACCTGGATGCAGCTTAGCTGCATTCAGGTGAAATATTTTGTCCTCGCGCTGCCAACATTCCATTGAGGATGTGTGCGCAACTGCCGACAGCGACGGACATTACAAACACAATTATAGTATAGATTTTTAATATAAAGGGACATAATACCTATATGCTAAGTCATTTAAAAAATTGATGCAGCATAACTGTAAAAAGATTACACAAAAATACTACCTGAACATCTCTATGTAGATATTTTAGCTCAAAATTTCTTCAGCTCACCAGAGTAAGTGCTCTGGCAACAGTTATACTTCAGCTACTGTCCAGCTGCATGTTGAACCCCCCCCCAAAAAAAAAATAGCTAATCAGCATCAGCAGTCACTAAAATCTTGTGAGATTTCCTAGTAAACATCCTTCAACTGAATAGGGAAATAACATGTCTGCCTTTTACAGTGGGGTGTGAATTTAGAGGTAAAATATCTTCCTTTTTTACCTAAAGATGTTCAGGTGATATTTTCTAGTCATACTGCATCACTTTTAAGTGCGTCAACATTTGGGTGTAAGGCATTTAAGTCAAGGGAATATTTTGTATTACATTTTGTAAGATCTTTAGTCCAAATCTGCTTGTTGAGTGTTACAACTAGCAATGAGCAAACATGTTTCTGCGTCTACATAGGATACAATATAATACTACAAATATCATTTACAAACCAGAATCTTTATTGTCTTCAGGGTCACTTTCATATTCTTCTTCATATTCAGCTGTAGATGTGGTTTGAGCAGACAAATTTAATGCTGTTGAGATAATTAACAAAAAACATATTTCAGCATACGTGCTATATAGTTGAATATCGTCTTACACGATCATAAACAAAATAATAACAAGTTAAAGAAAACTGTAACATAATTATGTGCAAGTCCTCATGGCCAGCAGGGGGCCACAGTCCATAACAAAGAAGCTAACAGGAAGTGTATGCATGTGTATGTGCAACAGAACCCTAGGGACTGACTGCTCACTGGTTCATAAATAAAACTCCCTGTGCTGAATAAGCCATTAAAATAATGTGTCCCTTAAGAGTTCTATAACATTGGTGTATGCACATATGTAATTTTATTATTTATTGAGCACTGCATTTAATGTTAAATTACTTGATATGAATTTTTTTCATGCAAAACGTATTTTAATATGTGCAAGTGTTGTATTTTCTTGATAGAAATGTTTTGAGTACCCAGCATCCCTTTCAATCGGTCACTATAAGCTAGATTATGAGTTTTGCGTTGTGAGCAAAAAAGCATCGTTATGCTTCATAACGATGCTTTTACCCTAACGTCCCTATTACAAGTCTTGTCAGAATAGCTGTACCGCACACCTTTTTGGCTGTCACGCAACGTCAGTACCACACTTTAAGAAAAGTCCTTTTTTTAATGGGACTTCCATAGCGCTGTTATTATGAGTTTTGCGGTGAGGCCAAAAAGAGAGCGGTACACTCTAAAATGACAAGATCCGTACCACCATCTAAAGTCAGTAGTTAGGAGTTTTATGCTACAAAGCTGTAACATAAAACTCATAACTAAACTGTCACAAAGTACACTAACACCCATAAACTAACTATTAACCCCTAAACCGATGCCCTCCCACATTGCAAACACTAAAATAAAATTATTAACCCCTAACCTGCCACTCCGGACATCGCCGCCACTATTAAAATTTATTAACCCCTATTCCGCCACTACCCAACATCGTTGCCACTATAATAAAATTATTAACCTCTAAACCGCCGCCCTCCCGCATCGCAAACACTATTTAAATATAATTAACCTCTAATCTGCCTATCAGCCAATCGGAATTTGAGGGACGCCATCTTGGATGACGTAAGTTAAAGGAACCGTCATTCGTCGTTAGTTCGTCGTGCTGGATGGATGCTCCGTGCCGGAAGTCTTCAAGATGGAGTCGCTCCTCGTCGGATGGATGAAGATAGAAGATGCCGCTTGGATGAAGCCTTCTCCCGGTCCGGATGTCCTCTTCTGCCCAGATAGGATGAAGACTTCTGCCGGTCTGGATGTCCTCTTCTGGCCCATCGGATGAAGACTTCTGGACGGATCGGATGAACAATGGTGCCCGGCTGGGTGAAGACGGCTCAAGGTAGGGTGATCTTCAATGGGGTAGTGTTAGGTTTTATTAAGGGGGGATTGGGTGGGTTTTAGAGTAGGGGTGTGTGGGTGGTGGGTTGTAATGTTGGGGGAGTATTGTATTCTTTTTTTTACAGGTAAAAGAGCACCGCAAAAGGCCCTTTTAAAGGCTATTTGTAATTTAGTATAGGGTAGGGCTTTTTATTATTTTGGGGGGCTTTTTTATTTTATTAGGGGGCTTAAATTATGTGTAATTAGTTTAAACTTCTTGTATTTTTTTTATTTTCTGTAATTTAATTTTTTTTTTCCGTAATTTAGTTTTTTTTTTTTTCAAAAGAGCTTTATTGCAAAAACTGTTCCAAATATAATATATAAACTGGGCTCGGGTTACAATGTGAGCCATTCCATGTTCTAACATCAAAGATATATACTATACACATTTCGGATTTGAGATTGTAGGAGTTTGAGTCCTTTTTAAGTTTGACGCTCTGAGTAGATTCTGAAGAATTCTTTTCCCCACTCCCACTAGTATGTCTCTTGGCAACTTTTGGGTCAAAGTCCGAATGTCCAAACTGCAAAAGTGGGCATGTGGGGTAAATGGGTGCCTTCCTGAAAACATAAACATTATAGTTAGTTCTATAATTTAAATGCATTAAAGTTTAAGCCCTCTATGGGCTATTCTCTCTTCTTCAACTTTTTTTTTTTTTTCTTCCTCTTCCATTACTAATATGTTTCTTCTGTATTATACCTTATACGGGGATCTAGCCCCAACAAATAATAAATGATAATATATATTAACATAAATGGGGTAGGAGGTGGGGTGGGGAGGTGGGAAAAGGGTAAGCCTAATATCTGACGGTTGTTCTTATTCATCTGTTTTCTGGAGGCCCGCGTATCTCTTTTCAATATATGTGCATAATGCACCCCTAGTGTTTAGTTTTTTAGTGCGGAGTATGTTGTGAGTCTATTAAGTCTGGGGAGCTGCTACTCAGTCTGTCTCGTGGTTCAATCACTATCTCTATGCGCATTCCATCTTAGTATCATGTACTCATGCGTGTCTGCTTTACCTGTTATAAGAAAGTGGTACCTTTCCAGGATGAGCTGCTGTTCTACCTGTTGTTTCCATTCTGTTAAGTTAGGTATCTCTTTGGATGTCCATTTTAAGGGTATGAGTGCTTTAGCGCTGTTGAGCATGACAAACAGTAGGTTTTGCTTTATGGCATCTTTTAAATTCGGGATGTTATGGAATAGTAGCAGTCCCGGGCCCTCTGGAACCGTCGTGTCTAAGGTTTTGTTGATGTGTTTAACTACGTCTTCCCAGAAGGGTTTTAGTCTATCACATCCCCACCATACATGGTACACTTCAGCCACTTCTCCGCAGCCTCTCCAGCATTTATTGTTAGCCTGTTTGTAAATTTTTTGAAGTCTTTCTGGCGTGAGATACCAGCGAGACAAGTATTTAAAATTTGTTTCTTGTGTTTTGGCCGAAATGGACGCCTTTTTATGGTTTCGGAATATCTTTAACCATTCGGCGTGATCTATATCTATGTGTAGCTCCTTGTGCCATTTGTGACAGTATGAGGGAAGTTGCTCTCCTTCTGCATTAAGTAATATTTTGTATAATGTTGATACTGTGTGTCGAGGGTAATGTGACAATGAGCACAGGGTTTCGAACGGGTCAGCTGCCTTGTTAAGCTCGATTTCTGCTTGTGCGATTTTATATAGTGTGATATGTGTGCATGTAGGAACCAAGTTAAAGGTGTGTCCCCTGTTAATTCCGCTAACTCTTCCCATGATATTACCTTCTCTTTTGACAGGATGCTTTTGAAAGTGCGTTCCCTTAGGTGTGTGGTTCTTCCTTGCTCTGTTTTGATCTGAAGTGAAAAGGGTATGTCTGGGTTTGCTGTCAATGGTGTCAACGGGCCAGGTCTAGTGGTGATACTTGTATTAATGCTTATCAGTGCGTCCCATTGAGTTAAAAGCTCATCCAGTAATGGGAACCGCTGAATGATGTCTGGTCTATGTTTTGTTTGAAGCCATGCCATCCAACCAACATTTTCAGTTTGCAATATTTCTTTGTCTATTTGAATCCATTGCTTGGATTTAGAGTTATGGCTCCAGTCAACTATTCTTTGTATTAATATTGCCTGTCTATATTTTTTAATATCTGGGAGTCCCAACCCCCCCTCTCTTGTCATGTGCAATGTTTTCCTGGGTATCCGTGTCCTGATTCCACCCCAAATGAATTGTTCTATGTTACGTTGTATTTGGGAAAGATAGTCTTTTGTTAGTGTGATCGGTAGTGTCTGTAAGACATAGAGTATACGGGGAAGCACATTCATTTTTATAACGTGTATCCTTCCTAACCATGAAATAGTTTTGTTCTTCCAGCGTGAGAGATCATCTGTTATTTCCTTTAATAGTGATCTATAGTTCGCTGTGAACAAGTCTTGTGGTTTGCGTGTGATCAGTATTCCTAAGTATTTTAATTGTGTTGGTTGGTACCTGATGGGGCATGCGCCTCTTACTTTGTTTAGTATATGTGTTGGGAAATTGATATTGAGCAATTCTGATTTATTCAAGTTTAAGTGAAAGTTTGATAGCCTACCGTATTCTTCTAGCGTTTTCAATAACGCTGGTATTGACTTATCTATATTTGTCAGAGTCAGCAGCACGTCATCGGCATACATTGCCAGTTTGTATTCGCTCTCTTTCATGTGCACACCTTTGATGTCACCGTTAGCTCTTATGTTACTTGCAAGTACTTCTATCGAGATTGCAAATAATATGGGTGAAAGTGGGCAGCCCTGTCTTGTGCCGTTACTTATTTTGAAGGGTTTGGAAAGGACTGAGTTGGCCTTTACTCTGGCTGTCGGATTGGTATAGAGTGAGAATACCTTTCCTATAAAGCTATCTCCTATGTTCATGCCCCGCAGGGTGGCCCTGAGAAAATCCCAGTCCACCCTGTCAAAGGCCTTTTCTGCGTCTGTTGAAACTAACGCTAGTTCTTCCTGGTATGAACCCTACCTGGTCTGTTGCTATCAGTTGCGGAAGGTAGGAGTTCAATCTATTTGCAAGAATTCTAGCATAAATCTTTACATCAGTATTTAGTAACAAAATGGGTCTAAAATTCTCTGGCATATCTGGTGCCCTACCAGGTTTTGGTAGCACTGTTATGTGAGCCTCGAGCATTGAGGTTGGGAAGCCGTTCGTGGTGTCTATGGAGTTAAATAGGTGTACTAATTTTGGGGCTAATATTTGACTGTATTTTTTATAGTATTTTGTGCTGAACCCATCTGGGCCTGGGCTCTTCCCTCCGGGTAGTGATTTAATTTCCATTTTTGTTTCTGTAATGCTAATTGGCGCATTGAGCGTTTCTGATTGGTTGTCGTCTAACTGAGGTAATTGCGCCTTAGCGATATAGTCAGATATAATTTGACTTTTGCTGCTCTGTATTTTATTTGTGTTATTGCTTGTTGAGATGTTATAGAGGGATGAGTAATAGGTGTTAAATTCCTCTACCAAGGAGATGCTATCATGTTTAATTTGGCCTGATTTGTTTTTTATTTTGTGTATGTGCATTTTGAGGCGTTTACGTTTCAGCATTCTAGCGAGTAGTTTCCCTGCTTTGTTTTCCTGATCATAGTATTTTTGTTGCAGCTTTAACACCCTGCTCTGCTGTTCTTTTTGTAGCAATATGTTGAGCTCTGACCTCGCCTCTGCCAATCGTGTGCTTAGCTCAGCGTCTTTTGGGTTTTGTTTGTGGGAGGATTCTAATTGCTGAAGTTCTGTGAGGAGTGTATTATATTTGATTCTATGTTGCTTTAGGAGGTTTGCTTTGTGTTTTAGTAATTCTCCCCTTATGACGCATTTGTGTGCTTCCCATATGTTGACCCAAGTTGTATCTGAGTTTGTATTTATTTGGAAGTATTCAGTCAGTGTTTTCTCTATGTTAGTGTGGATGAGAGGGTGGTCTAAAAGTCCATCCTCCAGCCTCCATATGTAAGGGGTTATTGGGCTGCTGGGCCATATGATTTGACACTCTACCGGTGCATGATCTGACCATGTTACCGGGTGTATTTTCACATTCTTAATAAGTGTGAGTCCTATTGGGTCTGTGAGTATGTAATCAATCCTGGTGTAGAGCTTGTGTGGAAAAGAATAGAAGGTATAGTCTCTTGTGGTAGGGTTCAGCGTTCGCCATACGTCGTGTAATGCAAGAGATTGTATTTGGTTGTTGATTTGTTTAATGTCTCTTTTTGGTATGCTCGTGGAGCCTTCCGATGTATCTAACTCTGGATTGAGAGGGGTGTTGAAGTCTCCACCCACAAATGTTACTCCCTTGGCGACATCTAAGATTCTCCCTGAGAGTTTGAGCATGTATGTAGATTGTTGCCTGTTTGGGAAGTAGACATTAGCAATAGTGATAGGTTGCCCATGTAAGAGTCCTGTTAATATGAGTGACCTCCTTTCAGTGTCTTTTTCTATTTGTTTTACATCCAGAGGGATATTTTGTCTAATTAATATTCCCACCCCATTCTTTTTAGTCGAGGAAAAGTATGCCGTGGTGTAGACATGATGGTGCCATTTTGGCTCTGTCCCTTTTTTGAAATGTGTCTCCTGCAATAGGATTATGTCACTCTTCTGCTTATGTAAGTCGGCTAGTATTATTGATCTCTTATAAGGCACATTAAACCCCTTTACATTGATTGTGGTCAGATTTATAGGATGTGGTGCTGTCGGTTTACACATTTTGTCTTAGTATGTGGTATGCTATTCATCTCAGAGTCGTAAAGTTGGGGCTATCCGTCAAGTCACGCGGGTCTCCAGTTAGTGTGGTTATCTTCTTTACTTTTGTGAAGTACTATTGTATATATAGTTGAATGTATAGGGTAGGTAAGGGTGGGGTAAATGGGGGTAGGTACAATTGTATAAACAACAATCAATATAACAGAAGCTTACTATGAAACAATGCGCTATATTAAAGGTGATATAACCAATCAAAATTAGATAATATGTATATAAATCTGAATATCTATTCAAAACTCAACTGTCTCAAATTTGGTACAGTATCTGAGGGCTGTGGCCATCTCCTCCAGCGGCACTCTGATAAACATAAAATATCTAATACATTATTAGCAGGGTGTTACATCGAATCAACCAAGGTGTGGGACTATATGATTTACTTTTTTTTTTCTCTTCCCCCCCCCCCCTTCCCCCCTTTTCATTTTCTCCCCCCCCCCTCCATGTTACTACACATGAATCCCCTGTACACATATTCAGGAATTATTATTTTTGGCTGTACACGTCTATTGGTATATATAAGTAAAGCTTGCCATATAGGGATTCAAGTTTAGCATTAATATATATCACTTGAAGTATATAGTCAATGTCTTTATTGTACTTATCTGTCTGTCGTGATGAGACTCTTCTGTAGGTATTGGAATCTTCTATGGGGTGGTATTTCTTATTGAAGAAATAGCCTGTTGAGACTGTGTACTCTTGTTGGGATCCTCTTCTCTTTGGTCTGTTGTTCTTTGTGTTCTCGTTGTTATGCGGTCTGGAGGCGATGGGACCGGTATCTGAAGGATTTCGCAGAATGTCTCAAGGTCTTCTATGTGACGAAGTGTAGCTGATTTATCTCCTTTTATGGCTGTGAGACTCACTGGGAACCCCCAGCGGTATGGTATTTTCTTGGACCTTAATACCGATGTCACAAATTGCAAGTCCCTTCTTTTTTGTAATGTAGTAGGACTCAAATCAGTGAAAATTTGTATTGCTATTCCGGCATGCGTGATTTGGTTCTTCTGCCGGGCATGTTTCAGTACCTCTTCTTTCTCTAGAAAATTAAGAAACTTCACTATTATGTCTCTCGGTGGTGCTTTTGCAGGTGGCTTGGGTCTCAGCGCCCTGTGTGCCCTTTCCAGTATAATGTCGGGTGATGTGTTATTTCCCTTTATAGTTCTGAAAAGGTCTTGTAGGTATCCAGGTATTGCCGATGTTTGAATGCTCTCTGGTACCCCTCTGATCCGTAGGTTGTTCCGGCGCCCCCTATTATCTAGATCCTCTACCTTTTCCATGAGGTTGTGTATTATTTCTTCCTGATTATACGATAATTGGGAGAGGTGTTGTATATCTTGGGTTGCAATGTTGTGGCCTTCTTCTAGCGTGGAGACTTTGCGCTCTACCTTCTTAATATCTTTTTTTATTTCATTGAACATATCACGCATGTCTGTCATTGCTGTTTTAATATCATCTTTTGTTGCTAGCATCATTAAATCTGCTTTAGTAATTTCTCCAGATTTGTTTTCAGGGTGAGATCCTGTTTGATCGCTTGTCTGCGCCATTTCTTCAGTGCGTTCGTTATTTAGTGTTACGCTATCTATTGGCTTTAAATACTGGTTTATTTTCTTTGCCTTTGTTGTGGTGTCTGACTTTATTTTTTTTGCTGGCATGCCCAATATTCTATTTATTCTTAGCCTGAGGTTCAATGCTGTGCTGAGTGTGATGCTAGTTTTTATCTGTTTTTATCATCACTCTATTACATATTTCACTTCCTCAGGAATTGCAGGGTGTGCTTATCAGTTAAACTGTGTGATGAGCTGTGTTATTCTCTGTATTTATGTTCCAATTAATGCAGTAAAGTTTGTGCTTTTCCAATCTCATCAATGCTTTGTCTGTGCTTTATTTTAGTGCAGCAGTGGTCTGGGTGAGTTAGAACAATAGTGGGGTATCTCAAGAGGTTGTTGTTTGGTATGTGCTGGTGCTTTAATATAGCTTATGCCCCCTGCAATCTAGCTTACTTGTGCTGATTATATGCATATAGCACCTTTGTCTCTGCTTAGTTCACTATTTATTATGATTCCGTTTTTCCCCTTTCTATCCTTTCTAACCCAGCTGTCTCTGGTGGTGGGGTTTAACGTACTGAGGCCTTATTTGTGGCTGCTTTATATCCGCATATGCGGTACTCAAATTTTCTTTACCTGGCTCTCTTATGCTGCCTGCTATCGGGTGCGGCTTCAAATCTCTGCCTCCGGTATGGGATTTGCACTTATCTGTGCTTTGGTTTGCTCTGCGGGCTTGTGTGTCGCGGCACTTAGTTGTTACCCTCGTGGCGGCCGCAGCTTTCTAAGTCTCTCTCTATGGCTTGTCTCCTCGTTTTCTCCAGATCTCCGGTTTCGTTGCTGTAGTTGGTGTTCGCCTTATTTTGGTCCCTGTGTGTTGTGACCCCTCTCTGCCAGCTTTTTGTCTGTAGTAGCCCTGCTTATGACTGCTGGAGTGCCGGTCTGGAGGATAATGGCCCAAGAGCTATTCTATCTTGCGGCCATTACTCTGTGCGGCCAAGCTCCGCCCCTTAGTGTTTGTTTTTATTCGTAATTTACTTTATTGTATTTAATTGTAATTAATTGTAGGTAGTTTAGGTAATTTATTTAATGATAGTGTAGTGTTAGTAAGTAAGGTAAGTATTTAATTTTAAATTGGAATAATATATTTAATTGTAGTTATTTTATTTAGATGTATTTAAATTATATTTAAATTAGGGTGTGTTAGGGTTAGACTTAGGTTTAGGGGTTAATAACTTTATTATAGTAGCGGCGATGTTGGGGGTGGCAGATTAGGGGTTAATAAAAATTAACTAGTGTTTGCAAGGCGGGAGTGCGGCGGTTTAGGGGTTAATACATTTATTAAAGTAGTGGCGATGTCCGGTCGGCAGATTAGGGGTTAATAAGTGTAGTTAGGTTGCGGCGACGTTGGGGGGGGCAGATTAGGGGTTAATAACTATAATGTAGGTTGCAGCGATGTTAGGGGCAGCAGATTAGGGGTTCATAAGTATAATGGAGGTGGCGGCGATGTCCGGTCGGCAGATTAGGGGTTAAAAATATTTATTATAGTGTTTGCGATGTGGGGGGGGCCTCAGTTTAGGGGTTAATAGGTAGTTTATGGGTGTTAGTGTACTTGTTAGCACTTTAGTTAAGAGTTTTATGTTCCGGTGTTAGCCCATAAAACTCTTAACTACTGACTTTTAAATGTGGTAGGAGTCTTGCGTTAGGCAAATCCCATAGAAAAGATAGGATACGCAATTGACGTAAGGGGATTTGCGTTAGCCTCGAGTCGCGGAAGAAAAGTGAGCGGTAGACCTGTACCTGCCAAACTTGTAATACCAGCATTAGATAAAAAGCAGCGTTAGGACCCCTTAACGCTGCTTTTTAAGGCTAACGCAAAACTCGTAATCTCGCCGTTAGGTTTTATTTTTATTTCACAGCTAAGTTTGTATTTATTTTAACTAGGTAGACTAGTTAGTAAATAGTTATTAACTATTTACTAGCTACCTAGTTAAAATAAATACAAAGTTACCTGTAAAATAAAACCTAACCTGTCTTACACTTAAACCTAACATTACAATAAAATAAATTAAATTAAAATTAATAAAATACAATTATATAAATTATAAAAAAAATAAACACTAAATTACACAAAATAAAAAATGAAATTATCAAAAATAAAAATGAATTACTCCTAATCTAATAGCCCTATCAAAATAAAAAAGCCCCCCCAAAATAAAAATAAAAAACCCCTAGCCTAAACTAAACTGCCAATAGCCCTTAACAGGGCCTTTTGCGGGGCATTGCCCCAAAGAAATCAGCTCTTTTACCTGTACCCCCAACAGTAAAACCCACCACCCACACAACCAAACCCCCAAATAAAAACTTATCTAAATAAACCTAAGCTAACCATTGCCCTGAAAAGGGCATTTGGATGGGCATTGCCCTTAAAAGGGCATTTAGCTCTTTTACTGTCCAGACCTTAAGCTAACATTAAAACCCACCCAATAAACCCTTAAAAAAACCTAACACTAACCCCTGACGATCCACTTACAGTTTTCGAAGACCAGACATCTATCCTCATCCAGGTAGCAGAAGTCTTCATCGAAGCTGGCAGAAGTCTTCATCCAAGCGGGCAGAAGTCTTCATCCAGACGGCATCTTCTATCTTCATCCATCCGGCGCGGAGCGGGTCCATCTTCAAGACATTTTATCAGCCAATAGGAATTAAAGGGAAAAAATCCTATTGGCTGATCTAATCAGCCAATAGAATGCAAGCTAAATCCTATTGTTGTTTGTATTTTTTTTTACAGGTAAAAGAGTTGATTTTTTTGGGGCAATGCCCTGCAAAAGGCCCTTTTAAGTAATTCGTTTTTATTTTTGAAAATTTTGTTTTTTATTTTGTGTAATTAAGTGTTTATTTTTTTTGTGTAATTTAGATAATTGTTTGATTAATTTAATTTATTTCATTTTATTGTAATGTTAGGTTTTAGTGTGAGGCAGGTTAGGTTTTATTTTACAGATAAGTTTAGTTTAATAACTATTTACTAACTAGTCTACCTAGTTAAAATAAATACAAACTTACCTGTGAAATAAAAATAAAACTATTAGTTATGTTGTAGTTAGCTTAGGTTTTATTTTACAGATAAGTTTGTATTTAGTTTTAAATAGGAATTATTTAGGTAATAATTGTAAGGTTTATTTATTTTATAAGTTAGGAGGTGTTAGGGTTAGGGTTATACTTAGGGTTACGTTAGGGTTAGGGTTAGGTTTAGGGGTTAATATATTTATTTAGTGTTAGTGATGTTGGAGGCCATAGGTTTAGGGGTTAATAGCTTTAGTATAGAGACAGCGACATTGGGGGCGGCAGATTAGAGGTTAATAACTGTAATATAGGTGGCGGCGATGTTAAGGGTGGCAGATTAGGGGTTAATAAGTGTATTTAGGTGGCGGCGGAGTTAGGGGATGCAGATTAGGGATTAATAACTGTAATGTTGGTGGTGGCGATATCAGGAGCGGCAGATTAGGGGTTAATAGTTTTATGTAGGTGGCGGCAATGTTAAGGGAGCGGCAGATTAGGGCTTAATAACTGTAATGTAGGTTGCAGCGATGTCGGGGGCGGCAGATTAGGAGTGTTTAGATGTGGTTTTTATGTTAAGGGTGTTTAAACATAACTTTTTCTTTCCCCATAGACATCAATGGGGCTGCGTTACGGAGCTTTTGTTTCTGCGATCGCAGGTGTTAGGCTTTTTTTTTTGCCGGCTCTCCCCATTGATGTCTATGGGGAAATCGTGCACGAGCACGTCAAAGCAGCGCTTGTATTTGGGTGAAGCATGGAGCTCAACGCCACCATATTGCCCGTGCAATCCTGCTTTTGCAAACCTTTAATAGCAGCGCTATAGGGAGGTGAGTGGGTGAAAATAACGTACAAGAAATTAGCGAGCAGCCATAACGCCATAATTTGTTATCTAGCTGTGTGTTAGCAAACCTTGCAGTTCATGGACACATTCTTTAAATTAAACGTGAGTATGTTTATCTAATCTCATTTTCTGTGGTCAATTTAACCTTAAAAGTCTATATTCATGGATTACAAAACAATGTCAATTTTTCTCCCAAAATGACAGTTTCAACTTGTATAAAACATGCAGTAGTATGATTTTTTTGCTGATAATATTATTAGAATAAAAAAAAATACTTTAATGTTCTATTAATACCTCTTTCAGTTCCCACAAGTCCCGGTCAGTTACAAGTTGTATATACAAGGAGGGGTAGACAACTGTACTGTAGTCAACCCCTATAAATTATAATGGTGCTGAGTCAAAATTGCCTAACAGATTTAAATATGAAATTATATTGAATCACTCAATGGGGTCTAGTTATCAAGCCATCAACCTCAAATACGCTGGAATTCCGCAGTGTATTTGTGGCGAGGCTGAATCGCCTTAGTTATCAAAGGCTAGAGACCGGCAAAAGTAGAATTTTGTGACGTAAGCTTCGATCCGCCGGACTCAGTCCAACACAGATCGATTCTTACGTCACTACAGATGTTCCGCACACAAGTGCGGCACAATCTGACTACTTTTGCTAGCTATCAAAAAACTAGCAGGTACGCTCGGCACTTTTCCGGCCCAGCGTACCTGGTTTTCAATCCGCCGCCCTGGAGGCGGCGGATCCCATAGGAATCAATGGGAGTCTGACCATAGCGAAAGTACAAGTTCGCTGCTGCCAGACATCCCATTGATTTCTATGGGAGCTGTCTACACCTAACACCCTAACATGTACCCCGAGTCTAAACACCCCTAATCTGTCCCCCCTACACTGCTGCATCTAAATAAAGTTATTACCCCCCAAACCGCCGCTCCCGGAGCCCAACGCAAGCTACTCTATACATATTAACCCATAAACCGCCACTCCCTGACCCCGCCGCAACTATAATAAATGTATTAACCCCTAAACCGCCGCTCCCGGACACCGCCGCAACCTACATTATACCCAGTAACCCCATACTGCCCCCCCAATACCGCCGCTCTCTATAATAAAGTTATTAACCCCTATCCTGCTGATCCTGCACCTCGCCGCAACTAAATAAATAGTTTAACCCCTACACCGCCGCTCCCGGACCCTGCCGCAATCTATATTAAAGTTATTAACCCCTAATCTGCCCCCCCTACACCGTCGCCACCTATAATACATTTATTAACCCCTATCCTGCCCCCCACTACACTGCCGCCACTGTAATAAATTTATTAACCCCTAAACCTAAGTCTAACACTAACCCTAACACCCCCCTAACTTAAATATTAATTAAATAAATCTAAATAATATTTCTATTATTAACTAAATTAATCCTATTTAAAACTAAATACTTACCTTTAAAATAAACCCTAATATAGCTACAATATAAATAATAATTATATTGTAGCTATCTTAGGATTTATTTTTATTTTACAGGTAACTTTCAATTTATTTTAACTAGGTACAATAGCTATTAAATAGTTATTAACTATTTAATAGCTACCTAGTTAAAATAAAGAGAAATTTACCTGTAAAATAAAAACTAACCTAAGTTACAATTACACCTAACACTACACTATACTTAAATCAATTATTCCTATTTAAAACTAAATACTTACCTGTAAAATAAACCCTAAGATAGCTACAATGTAATTAATAATTACATTGTAGCTATTTTAGGAATTATATTTATTTTACAGGTAACTTTGTATTTATTTTAGCTAGTTAGAATAGTTATTAAATAGTTATTAACTATTTAATAACTACTTAGCTAAAAGAAATACAAAATTACCTGTAAAATAAATCCTAACCTAAGTTACAATTAAACCTAACACTACACTATCATTAAATTAATTAAATAAATTAACTACAAATTACTACAATTAAATACAATTACATAAACTAACTATAGTACAAAAAATAAAAAAAGCTAAGTTGCAAAAAAAAAAAATAGGTTACAAACATTTAAAAAATATTACAACAATTTTAAGCTAATTACACCTAATCTAAGCCCACTAATAAAATAACAAAGCCCCCCAAAATAAAAAAAATTCCCTACCCTATTCTACATTAAAAATTTCAAAGCTCTTTTACCTTACCAGCCCTTAAAAGGGCCTTTTGTGGGGGCATGCCCCAAAGAGTTCAGCTCTTTTGCCTGTAAAAGAAAAATACAACCCCCCCCCCACATTAAAACCCACCACCCACATACCCCTAATCTAACCCAAACCCCCCTTAAAATAACCTAACACTAATCCCCTGAAGATCATCCTACCTTGAGTCGTCTTTACTCAGCCGAGCAGCGATGGAACCGAAGAGGAGATCCGGAGCGGCAGAAGTGATCCTCCAAGGGGCGCTGAAGAAATCTTCCATCCGATGAAGTGATCCTCCAGTCGGCGCTGAAGAAGTCTTCCATCTGGGCGATGTCATTTTCCAAGCGGCGCTGAAGAAGTCTTCTATCCGGGCGATGTCATCTTCCAAACGGGGTCTTCAATCTTCAATCTTCATCCCTCCGACGCGGAACATCCTTCTTTCCCGACGGACTACCGACGAATGAAGGCTCCTTTAAGGGATGTCATCCAAGAATATGAAAAATATAGGATGAGTGATAACTCTCACAGTCCGCTGCTCATCACCCCGTACTTGGTGCGTGGCCTTTTTGACAGCTTTATTGATAACTTAGGCGAATTTTTGCAGGTCCGCGACGGCGATGTGAGGCGAGCTTAGGCGGGCGTATTGGGCCGGCGAAGGCAGGAAAAGTAGACGCGTTGATAACTAGGCCCCAATGTGATAGTAAACAATAGAATAATGTATAGTAAATGAAGAACAATAATATAATTATGCAATAAATCAGTGTTTACCAAGCAATTTCTTTATTATATGCTTGAGGAGGTCTGGTGAGCACTTTTGTGCTTTTCATTAACCTCTGTTGAAATAAATCACTCTGGGAGGAAGGATGAACTCTTGTGACTATGCTCAATATGGGTTAAATCTTAGCGTACTACATGGATTAAGGAGTGCTTGGCACTGTGATACCTGTTATAGTATAATCACTACCTAAGGCTGTGAGAAACTTTCTGATGCTATTTGCCCATTTTAGCATATTAATACCAATTGATGGCAAGTCATTTTCATAAGGATTAAAGACTCTTGGACAGTTATTTGAGCTCTGGCAATTGTGGGTACCCCAATAAATGATATGCTAGAAATAGGTTGAAGTGGTGTTTATTTTGCTCATATGTGAATTTATATTATTTGCCATTAATAAATCTATGAATGGTTGGATATTTGGGAATCCTTTCTTTCTCTGATTTTTAGTTTGTATAGAAATGGGACAAATATAAGCAGAGCTGGATTGGATTCACTTTTTCTCTCTTCTTTTATATACATAATTATATTATTTCAGATTTCTCAAGACCAGCTAGATTCAGAAACTGGTTTGTAAACACTGATTTGTTGCATAATTATGGTATTGTTCTTCATTTACTATCACTTTGAATTAAATAATGATGTAGAAAACATAATTTATGCGTGCCTGATACATTCTTTTTTTTTTTCAGAATGATGATCGTTCATAGGGCTCCATAACATTTGGGATATAAATCCTACCACTAGGAGGAGGCCACGAACCCACACATGAGCTTAAATTACCTTCTACCTCCCATATTGGTTTAGTTCAACATATAGCTGAGCAGAGAATATGAAAAATATAGGTAGGAAAGATCAAAGCAGGGTCAATTGAGGTGTCAATTAGAACTGTCGCACAAAAATTAGTAACTGTTGGGGTCTATGAACTAACATCATTCCAAAAGAAAAGAATTTATCAGGCAAGCATAAATCATGTTTTCTTTTGTAAAATGATGATAGTCCATAGGGCTCCATAATATGTGGGATTAATACTCAAGCCAATGGTCCATATTACAGAATGGGTGGGACAAGTTGCAGGGACATACTGGTCATCTGAAGTTTAATTCTGCATGAATCCATCAGGAATATATGCATCAGGACTAAATCTATGATGAATTCTAGAAAGGATACCCTTGTAGTAGGAGTTAAAGAACTCTTTGAAGAATTGATTCTCCAACTCTGGTCTTGGAGAAAATATGATAGCTTTTGAGTATGAGCAATAGCCAGAGGCAGTGAAGGGGCCTTACTACGATATAATCCAGATAGTTGGCAAATGAGATCCCCTTTGCTCTGATCACTGCCAACAATGTTCCTAGCACTGTTGTGAATATGCAAGGAGCTGTAGCCAAACCAAATGGAAGGGCATCAAATTAGTAGTGTTTGTATACGAATACAGACTTTAGGAATAATGGTGATCCTTTTGGATAGGGATACGCAGGTATGCCTCATTTAGGTTTATGATAGACATGAATTAACCCTGTTGGATTAAGGGTAAAAATGTGCAAATGGTTTCCATCTTGAAGGTGTGAACTTGTTTAGAGTTTCTAAAATCTAGTATGGGTCTAATCTGAAAGTTCCTTTCTTCTTAGGGAGAATGAACATATTGGAGTAAGACCCTTGACCCTGTTGATACCAAGGCACTGGGTAAATTACTTCCATATTGTCTAAATCCTGAACCAATTGCAGAAAGGCAGTTTCCTTCATAGGTTTTATGGGGACATGAGACAGATGGAATTGCCCTCGAGGAGACCTGGAACGAAAGCTTATCTTGTAACCCTGGGATATGATGTTTTGAACTCAGGGGTCCTGGACTATCTGAACCAGACCTTCTGAAAGAGGCAGATTCTGGTCTGGGGGCTGAATCTTTATGCAGAATTGGTGTTGAACTTCTTGGACTGCTTGTTCTTTTTAATGAAGAACCAGGCATTCAATCCAGCTTGGATGGTTCAGACTTCTGAGAAGATTTCCTGAGGGATGAAAGGAATGAAACCAATAACCTGGTCTGTTCTTACCCCTGGATGTCTTGTACTGAGGGAGAAAAGCTCCTTTTCCATCAGTGATCGTCTTAAAGGGGTAGTAAACCCAAATGTTTCTTTCATACAATTTTTCTTGCATACAATTTTAAGCAACTTTCTAATTTACTACTATTATCAATTTTTCTTCATTCTCTTGGTATTTTTATTTAAAAAAGTAGAAATGTAAGCTAAGGAGCCGGCCCATTTTTGGTTTAGCACCCTGGATAGCGCTACCAGCTATCCCAGAGCTATGTGCGGTAGAGAGCAAAGGATATGATAAGGAAATACCTTTAATCCCACAGGAGGAGGCTAAGGACAAGTCCTTGGGGCACCTGATGGGCGTTATGGCTGAAATCCCATAGGGAGATATTGTGCACATAACAGGGTATTCCTATGTCCCTGTATCCTTCAGCTTGGAGGAAATCTATTTTGTCTTCTTTGTGGATAATATGTCCCAAGAATAAGGGTCTCACGTTGGTCTGAGCTCCCAAACATTAATCCATATCAAGTATCTTTAACACCTCTATTCTCAACCTTCTCCTGTGAGGCCAAGAACAGAACTGAATAGAGATGGGAGGGAATTTAAGCATTTGTGTTAGTTCTTGGCCTGCTCCTAGTGGTGGGAATTATATCCCACATGTTATGGAGCCCTATGGACTATCATCATTTTACAAAAAAAAGTTATTTTTATGAGAAACTGTATTTAATCACTCAAAAATACTGTATATATGTTAAATTAAAAAAGAAACAGTGTTTTTTTATTTTTTGAAGTGCCAAATAAACACTTTCCCTTTGCATGTTTCAATTAATAAATAATGAGATTAAGCCAGGCTCATGGGGTATTATATTGGGAAACGTTACATTGTATCTGAACTATTCCAGTAATACATTAGTCTCCCAAATCTGATTATGTACAATGTGCTATTTAGCCTGCCCATGCCTAAAGTATAAACCTTTATAAGAAATACATTTTAACTATAAAGAGGTATTAAACGTAAAGATTGATTTTCCTTGATTAAGTTTTAAACAGCTTTGCAAGTTACATTTAATTTTAGAAAATTATTGTATTGTTTTATTTATTACTAGTTCTAAAGCCTGTGTACACGGGCCATTTTTTGCAGTACAGCGGTCCCATCCCTTGCTCTCTCTCTCTCTCTGTCCCCATCTCCTTTATGCTTTCTCTCTCTGTCCCCCTCTCTTTTGTGCTCTCTATCCCCCCTCTCTTTTGTGCTCTCTATCCCCCCTCTCTTTTGTGCTCTCTCCCCCTCTCACTTTTGTGCTCTCTCTCCCCCACTCTTTTGTGCTCTCTCTCTCTCCCCCTCTCTTTTGTGCTCTCTCCCCCCTCTCTTTTGTGCTCTCTCTCCCCCCTCTCTTTGGTGCTCTTTTTGCCCCCTCTCTTTGGTGCTCTTTTTGCCCCCTCTCTTTTGTGCTCTTTCTGCCCCCTCTCTTTCGTGCTTTTTCTGCCCCCTCTCTTTTGTGCTCTTTCTGCCCCCTCTCTTTTGGGCTCCTTCTCCCCCCTCTTTTGCTCTATCTCCTGTCTCTTTTGCACACTCTCTCTACAGACCACGCCCCGCAATGTGTGCTACACCCGGCCATGCCCAACCACAACCGCGTCATGCCCCTCTCATCCCCGGTCCCACTGACTCTGCCCGGCCCTGCCAACTCGCGCCGGACAGCAAATCAGGTTATTTTGTGTAAGGACAGGTGTGTTTGTTCTCGCTCTACTGCGCATGACAGCTTTGGACAAACACACTTGGTCTTTTATATTATAGGATGTTATTTATTTATTTTCTGTTATTTAGCTCTGAACATGCTCCTAGGGCCACTAGGGAAAACATCTGCAAAATTAATAACTGACACTGCAAAATTCTACATTCCAACTTAATACATGATTCAGAAGGGATGTGTTGCAAACAGTAAAATGAAAATGTACAATTTACATATTTTTATTTTGTTAAAACTTATATAATTTCCATAAGAACATACCTAGCTCAGCTGATGTCAGGGTACCAGGAATCAGACTGAGATGTGAAGTGCAAAAATAATCACACTTTTATTAATAACAAAAAATACAAAAAATAAAAAAATAATAAAAAGTCCACAAGCCAAATGACAAGCCAGGAGTCAAAGCCAAAGCTAATAATCAGACGAGCCGAGTCAGGAACCAAAGTGAGTAGTCAGACGAGCTGGGATCATGAACTAGAAAAATAACGTCTATGCACCTTATCAAAAACGTCTAGGAACTCTTGCTACTCCTCTGGCAATTGAGATACCAAAGAAGTACACAGAACTTTGACTGGTTTTGGAAGACAAGTGGAAATACATTGCGGAGACCATGACAACATTTTGGACCTGCACCAGTCGACACTGGGATTGTGCTTTTGGAGCCAGGGATAACCCAGAACAATGCAGAGAGTTTATCACCATGGATAACGGACCAGTTTCATGAGTAACTAGTGTGGACTGAAGGGGCCTGCCATCAATGGCCTCAATAGCAAGCAGAATGGGCTGAGGCAATACAGGAATGGAGTGCTGTGATACAAAAGCACTGTCAATCAAATAGCCCAAAGCACCTGAGTCAACAAGAGCCTGGGTGACTATGGAGGAGTCCACCCAGGAAAGGACAACCGTGACCAAAGGTTTCTCCTTTAGCAGTTCCGGGGATGAGGACGAGCCACCCAAGGTCTGCCCCCGACAGGACCTTAGGAGCGAGCGTTTCCCAGCCGTCTAGGACAAGAGTTTAAAAGGTGACTCAGTAACCCACAATAGAGGCAGAGCCCCTCCTCCTAAAGGCCCTCTCCGCCGTGGAGAAACACATAAATCCCAATTGCATCGGCTCAGCAGTACCTGGTGACTCCGGACCAGGAGGCATGGGAGGAGAGGGAGGCATGGTGGGAATGAAAATGTAGGAGACAACAGAACAGGAGGCTTCCTCAAGCACTACTTGAAAGAGAGCCTCTCTCTGAGTCGTATGTCAATTAGGATTAAAAAACACACCAATGCCTCGAGATACTCTGGTAAATCTCTGGCATCAACTTCATCTTTAATCGCATCAGAGAGCCCATGAAAGAAGGCGGCAACAAGGGCTTCATTGTTCCAACCTACCTCTGCGGCAAGCGTACAGAACTCAATGGCATACTGAGCAACATATCTTGTACCTTGCTAAATGGACATTAGTCATTTGGCAGCAGAGGAGGAGCAAGCCGGAAAATTAAATACCCTTCGAAAGGAAGCCACAAATTTAGGTAAATTAGAAATCACTGGTGTATTAGTCTCCCACAAGGGATTAGCCCAAGCAAGAGCTGTGTCAGAGAGTAAAGAGAAGAAAAATCCCACCTTAGCTCTGTCAGAGGGAAACGCCTGAAGTAACATCTTAAAATAAATGCCCACCTGGTTCAAAAACCATCTGCACTGATTAGGATCGCCTCCATATCGCTGAGGTAGAGGTGCAGAATCGGACATGCTCCTGGTAGGACTGGGTGCAGCCATAACTTGTGGGACACTCTGATCCAAAATGTGCAGTGTGAGTCAGAAGGGTTTGCAGGGCTAGTGCAAATTGATCCAAGCGGTGATCCTGTTCATCCATCCTGGAAATGATGGTGGGTAAAGGTGGATTATTCCCACCATCAGGATTTATGGCCCTTGCGTAATGTCAGGGTACCAGGATTTAGACTGAGACATGAAGTGCAAAAATAATCACACCTTTATTAATAACAAAATCATAAGAAACAGTCCACAAGCCAGGAGTCAAAGTCAGAGCTGGTAATCAGACGAGCTGAGTCAGGAGCCAAAGCAAGTAGTCAGCCGAGCCGGGATCAGGAACTAGGAAAACAGCAGAATCAGAAACAAACCAGGGATCAGGAACCAGAAGGGACGTCAGACAAGCCAGGTAATACACAGGAAATGGAACACAGGAACTAACAAACAAGTCTGAGACAACACAAGAGCAAAAGCATACTGAACAGTGGCCCTTTAAATAATAAGTGTGACATCATAATCATGGGATTGCAACCTATCTCAAACTGATAATGTTCACCAGTTTGGCCATAAGAGGGCGCCCAGATGAGTGAGCAGCGTTACACACTCTGCATCAGATTCAGTGAGAGTGGTAAGTAAAATGGCAACCAGCAGCAAATAGCAAACAAAGCAGGGTGACCCTTTTGAAAAAGCTACTCTGGCGAAATATGTCAAAGGCCGGAGGGAGAGTTGTGGGGCTCTCGGATCTGTTTTAAACTAATCTAGACCTTGTCTCAAATGTTTCACTCGTATATCCGCTTTAGTTTCTGACTAGTGTTGGCCAATGCGCAGATTTGCTTGGCATTATATGAATATTATCTAGCATTTTTTTTTTATTTTTATTTTTTAGCAAATCTTTTTTATTGAGGAAGCCATGGCATACATAAACAATATCTCACAATATAATGGCAACACACCCATACACATAAATCAAGTTTCGTATATCTAATACAAAGGCATGTCCTAAAAGTAGCGGGCAATACCGGATCCCAAACAAAAACAGTTTCAATTAGCCATAAGTAGCACCTCTTTTATAGATAAACATTTTAACATGGAAAATAAATTTCTTAACATGTATTAATTATAAGACCATTCTTTTGTATGGGAAATCTGTGAAGAAAGAGGTAGGTCATTAGGTGTCCACAATATAGACATCAGATTATAAATTAATTATATGTAAAGCAGAAGAAATATTGTTAGCCATCCATTTTTTGTTTTCCCCTCAGAAATCTGGGGAGCTTAGATAATTTTTTCAATTACCCAAAGGAATATAATAAAGGTGATTATCGAAAGATTTCTGAATAACAGTAGATATTTATTTATTCATTCCGAGGTGACAGGGCAAGTAGGATATAGAAAGAGAAACGTAGGGAACTTATTACAGGTAACTATACAGAATTTTTTATGGTATACTAATAAAAAGCCCCGTCGCCTTGGATATGGCAGAGACTTCCTAACTCTGCCGTGGGTATGCGGAGGGCTCAAAAGATCCCCTAACCGCAAGTTATGTGATGGGGCGGAGCTAGCAGTAGTCCCATCCCTTCCGAGTCAGAATGAGTTCTAAAGAACATAAATATGAAGATAACATCTCTAAAGATACATATAGCAGTATAATTATATATAAACAAGCACAGTTTCAGTACAAACCATCTAAATACAAATAACATTCAATCACAATAGTGGGTTAATAACATATAGGAGAAAACAGTGAACCCTGTCTCTTAATAGGTAAGGCCCCAGTGTCCACGCCCGACCATGTGCCGCCGCCCCCATTTATTCCAGGGTCCAAGGCACATATTCCAACCAAATAAGGTGGGTAAATTATAACAGCTCCCCATGGCCAGATGCAGACACACGACCCCCCTCCTGTCTATACCTGTAATGAGGCATATAACAAACAATACATATACAAATTTAGGTCAAACCAAGTCAGTTATGTGGGTCTACAGCAAGTTATAGGCACAAGCTTTAAACATTATTTTATGTTGACTTGATTCTGAATGTTTACATCCGATCATGTACCACTGCCCCCCCCCCCTGTATATCAGGGTCAGGGGCATTTACTTCGATCAAACTAGGCAGTTTGTCTCTAATAATGCTTTATGGTCAGATGAAATATGCGACCTCTCCACTGTCTATACCTGCAATAAGAAGTATATCAAATGAACTATGTATGTCTAGAAAAAAACTGAGTCGATTGTCATGTATGTTTACAATAAGATACAGAAGGAATACTGCATACGTGATTCTAATAGCCCATCCCTTAATGTTCACCTCCGACCATGCGCTGATGTCCCCAATTTTTCAGGGTTCAAAGCACTTATTCTAACCAAATAAGGCGGGTACTCTAAAATAGCATTCCATGGTCAGATGGAAACATGTAACTTTTCCCCAGATTATAGCTGTAATGAGAAACCAACAAACAGGCCAGATATATTATCAAACTTAACTGTTTATCCCGGGTGTTCGGCCATGTATCTAGTTGAACCAGGTCACTCAAGCTGAAGAAATGTAACAAATAAACTAGGAATATCTAGATCAAACTGAGTTGATTATCATATGTGTTGTCAGCAGGGCACAAGAGAAGATATTTCACACTTTTTTTTTTTTTTACTTTTTTTTTTTTAACATCTTATCCCTTAATGTTTACCTCCGACCATGCACCAATGTCCCCAATTATTCAGGGTATTCTTTCGTAACATTCCATGGTCAGAAGGAAACATACGGCTTTACCCCTGTTCATACCTGCAATGAAAAACAAACAATCAGGCTTGGCTATACACATATACATCAAACTGAGCCATTTATCTTGCATTTTTGGCCATGGGACGTCCAGCCCAGTAGCCGCCATACACCCAAGTACTTCATGGTGTACCAAATGGTGTGTATCTTCTAAAGTCAGTAGGTTATGCGTTGAGCAATGGGCCAGCAGGATTCCATTCTGGAGCATTCACCCTTAGGTCAGGATTCCCTCTTTGTAGATGGACAGATACATTGGGACCATTCACAGGCCTCCGTGGGGAGTCTGGGGGGGCCCGGTCTTGTTGGTCCAGGTGCCATGTCCTCAGGAGCTCCTGTCCCTGTCGAGGTGTCAGAATGATATGTTGTGCTCCACCTTTCGTGGCTTTTAACTTGGTTGGAAATCACCATCTATACTTGATCTGGTTATTTCTTAGAATTCTGGTAACCTCTGAGAAGCTTCTTCTCTGTGCCAAGGTGTAAGAGGAGAATCCCGGAAACAGAGAGACATCTCTAAATTGTCCACTCAGCTGCGGGGAGAGCAACATTGCCCTCATCAATTTGTCCTTATAGGAATAATAGTGTAAGCGAGCTATAGTGTCTCTAGGTTTGCTGGGAGGAAGGTTTCTGGACCTCACTGTTCAATGTATCCGGTCTATTCTGCCAGTATCGCCAGCAGCAGAGCCCAAAATTGATTGGAACAGGCATAGTGCATATTCTTCCAGCTCTTGTGATGGCACCGACTCAGGAATCCCCCTCAGCCTTACATTATTTTGCCTAGTTCCGTCCTCTAGGTCCAGTACTTTCACCTCTAGAGATGAGACTTGATCCACTAGGTTCTGAGTTTGCACAACCCAGTTAGCATGATCCACCATGAGATCTTCTTGCCTCCTTTCTATTATGTCAGTGCGCTCATTGATAAAAGATATGTCTCTTCGTAAATCTTCAAAAGATCTCTCCAGCTTATCAAAGCGCCTTGTGAGAGTCTGATTTTGGTTTTCGAACATGCGTTGTATGGAGTCAAGCGGTAGAGCAGGGGCGTCCCCCATACTCCTCCCAGGGGTGCCTGAACTGGAGAACCTGCTATCATGATGGTCATCAGGTAGATCTGAAGGAAAAGATTGTTCATCTTCGGACCTAGTATTATCTCTGTGAGGATGGAAGTGGTCAATCACGGTCTTTTTAGGCCTAAAGTTACCTTTCTGTTTTTTCTTCGCTTGCTGCAACATGACTGGTTATATATGTCTGAGAAGAATATTCTGAGACTTTAGACTAGAGCCCAGAGCACCACCTGCTCCCTAATGCCACCGAATAGCTGTCCTGATGTAGAGCTTGCTAGTTAGATGTTATGTTCTTAAAGTTGAAGGGGGGGGAGAGGGCACGCAGGACCTTTTAGACTGACATTTGTTTGAGAGAAGGATCCAGGATATGAAAGACGTTAAAAATCACATAGCAAAGTTGTCCCCAAATAAGTTTCTCACATATCTGTATTGTATTGGTGTTTATTATACTATTAAGTTCTTCTCTTACACCGTCAACAGAGGTAGTTCTTGCAAGATGTCCCTCTCCTGGGGAGTTTGTCACAATAGGACGATGTGGGGAAAAAGATAGGTGGGTACGACCCGCTAGGTACTGTCCAGTGGGAAAGGGATGAGAGGAAACACTATGCACAAAGGATGCAACTGGGTGTAGTGAGGTGCAGTTTATATTCCAAACACTGTCGTGTGGAGACCTTATGGGCAATGGTGAGGGGCAGCTGATGTGGTGTGAATTTATAATTCACGCCATCACAGAGAGTACCAGCCAGTCTCTAGTGAAGATCAGGTCAGGGCTCAGGCCTAACAGGCCCCAAGACATTCACTATTATGTACCCTCAGAGAATATCACTTAGGGGTGTGGATATAGTATCCCCAGGGCACAGTAGGTGCGAGTTTATTAGGCCAGTTAGTGCAGGTAGAGGGGGATTGGATAAAGGGAGTCCCTTCCTAGCACTGGTTAAATATGTTCAAGCTCTAATGTATAAGTGCTCTGCTGCACCTCATCCCCTTCCCACAACCACTATGCCTTCCCGGGTACTAACAGCAGGTTATCAGATTGCAGCGTCCACTATTTTGTCAACCATTTCAGCTACTGGCATTCAGCCAGTTCTACAACCACCTGTGCACAAAAGTTTTGTTCCGGAGCGGAGCCCCAACCCTCCGGAACAGACAATGCTGTAGTTCACTTGCAGGTGTGCAACCAGACAGGTCCATCTCAACAGGGGCCTGTGCAATAGCCCTGGTGCTGTGTGTGGATGTCGGATACCTTCCGGTCTCTTGTCCGGTAAAGAAATCGTCCAGATCTCCTTGCTGCACCTCTCTACTCTCTGCACCTCTCTACAACAATGGGTGCTCTCTCTGCAACCTCCTTTTTATGACATCACCTAAAAATGGTGCTTTTCATGCCAGTTGCTTCCCGGGCTTGTGGCTGAGGTTATGTCTGACAGCTAAGTTCTCCCAGTGCCGCCTCACCTCCCTGACACTCCCGCAACCAGCTGCTCTCTCTAGAGTAAAGAGGGATAGATAAGTCCCCGGGGATGTCCTTGTTAGCCACTCAGTCTGCAATCCACTTCCCTTGTACCTTCAGGCAGGGAGATATAAGGGTTAACGTGCCCCTATATATTGTAAAAGTGCCAGAATTTGAACTTTAAATACAAAATATAGGCAGGAGCTCTGTCGAGGTGCGTCCTCTCTCCTCTCAGGCTAGCTTTGCCCCCAATCTAGCATATTCTTAATGATATAGATAGTGTCTGTGTGGAATAACTATTAATATATTACAAGGTAGCAGTTTAAACAAACAATAATTGTTGGCCAATGCGTTAGCTTGGCAAATTGCAAATACTGCCTAACCTTGATTATGTGATATAGTACTATCGTTTAGCTAACAACTACAGCTAAGATCACATTATTGAAGCAATCTAGCCTCTGACGTTACATCTTAGGTGTCTGTGTACACCAGCTGCAGTTTCAAATATTAGGAACAATTAGTACCAACGTATACATTTTTACAGTTGCTTGACACATATGTTGCAAATCTACATGTTACTTTATTAAAAAGTGTTTTGAAACAACTGGAAAGTCAAACACTTTTTCAAAGCAACTGCTTATATTTAACTTTCAAGTTTGTGACTATGGATAATTTTACTATGTTGAGCCAAACGTTTGCCAACTTATATTAAACCACTTTATAATATCTATTTTCTCTGGATAGAACAGATAAACACTGCTATCATAATACCGTAATCAATAAAATAGCACTAGTACAAACGCATTGCAGATTGATATATTGTACCACAGTGCGTAGTTTGACATTATACCAAGGTATTAAGGCTATTAATTAAGCAATAAGGCAGCCGACTTTATATCCCTCCAATAGCGGTTAATACTTAGTACATCACAAGTGACATGGCCTTGGATTAATGCTTTTATATTTTTACCAATTTTTAATTTAACTAATAAAAGTTGTTATATTTTAACTTATGTCTGTGAAAATAAAGTCAGACCAAACACTTCACTAATACTATTTTATTCACAATGCATAGGAATTAAAGGTGCTATTAGTTTATTCTTTTGCAATTGGTGGGCTC
The DNA here is from genome assembly GCF_027579735.1 of Bombina bombina. NCBI lineage: Eukaryota > Metazoa > Chordata > Amphibia > Anura > Bombinatoridae > Bombina > Bombina bombina. Next base: position 16,102,228 of record NC_069506.1, read on the forward strand.
CTACCACCAATTGTGTTTTTTACAAAGCAGGGTGAAACCCTGACAACTGATGAGCATGCCAGTACCTTGAAGACATTTTGTATTACATTGTTACAAACATTATGGTAAAGAATGCTGCCATATTGTATGAAGAAATGACTTCTTAGCATACCTCAGTATGACCTCATCCAAAGGTGTGACAGACCCTTCTGTCAGGACTGAAGGAGTTAATTGTGTTTAGCTAAGAAACTAATTTCTAAAGACAGAGTTGCTGGCTCCAGCTATAATCTAATTAGTGCTAAGCATTCTATTGTTTGATCACCTCCAGAGAGAAAACGCCTAAGTGATAAGAAGGGCCAAGAGTGTCTTGTGGTTGAAGTGTTTAAGTAATATAATTCTATTGTATCATGTCAAAGGGCTTGTTCCCTCCATGTAATGTACAACAGTCTTTCAACCCCCATCTGGGGGGGGGGGGGGGGGTGTCAAACCTGTATAAATACTAGGCATCTAGCCTTTAATAAAAGTCATTCTGTTTTAAACCTGAAACTGGCTGGGTTGTGAATTGCTGATTCCCTATGCAGGACGTTGTTCCCTGGTATTAACCCTTGGTACACTGTTGGTACCGTAACATTGGTGGCAGCGACGGAATGAACCTTATCGCCCAGAAGAGCAACTACACAAGCCAGTAACCTCAGGAAGAGGGGGATTATTACAATACTGACTAAGATGGAAAAGAGAAAAGTAAATTTTGCAGTTTTTAAAAACTTCCTGGAAACAGAAGGAGAGATTGATGGGTACCTTGCGGATTTTGAGAGGCAATGTGCACTACACAAGGTACCCGCAGAGGACTGGGTCACGATATTATCTGGAAAATTATCCGGCCGGGCCAGAGAGGCTTTTCGGGCCATTCCAGATGAGGAAGTCAGGGATTATAATACGGTAAAAGAGGCTCTGCTCTCCAGGTATGCGGTTACACCGGAGGCATACCGGAGGCGGTTCAGAGACACTGTTAAATTAGCTGGAGATTCCTACCTTGAGTGGGCATGTAAGGTGCACCGCACAGCAGCTCACTGGATAGCGGGGTGCCAAGCCATATCTGGGGAAGAGGTGCTGCAGCTATTCCTGTTGGAACATTGCTTCGACAAGTTACCCGCAGGAGTTCGAGAGTGGGTTCGGGACCGTAAACCCTCCACCCTGCAGGAAGCGGCTCGCTTGGCAGATGAGTATACGGATGCCCGCAAACTGGACACTGCTACCACTAAGCCCCCTGCTAGAGTGGAGTACAGACCCCCAGTCACCCCAGCAGCTGCCAGTTACCAAACCCCGGCGCACCGCTATACCACACGGCCTCCGGCCACGAACTACCCTCAGAGAGCCCTGTTCAATTTGCGGGGCTACTCACAACCGATTCGATGCTTTGGATGTAAGCAACTAGGGCACAAAAGACCAGAGTGTCCCCTAAACGCAGCGAACCAAGCGCAGTCCTGGAGAAGACCTGCCGGCGGAATCCCACGTAATCCTCAGCCTGCGGCCCGCTACGTAGAGGCGCAAGAATGCTGGAGCATCCTACATGAGGCAGACCTTGTGCAAGCTGCCCACCGGAATAACCGGCAACTGGTTAAAGTGAATGGGAAGAAGGTCAGTGGTCTACGGGATACTGGTGCTACCATGACCTTGCTTCAAAAGAACTTGGTGTCTGAGAAACAGTACACTGGAGACACTGTGGCTGTGAGGGTAGCAAGGGGCGATGTGTTCAGCCTACCTGTTGCCAGGGTACATTTGGATTGGGGAGTGGGCGCTAGACCTGTGAATGTGGGGGTCAAGAAGGACTTACCTGCTGATGTTCTTCTTGGAAATGACTTGGCTCCCCTTGTTTCTGCCTATGCTCCCATGGGTCCCGCTGATGTTAACCCTGTGACTACCCGTGCCCAGATCCGTGCAGCAGAGACTGACCCACCTGCTGCTAAGCCCCAGGACGCTGAGCTCAGTAAATCTCTATCCGCTATTGATATGTGGAGGTCCCGTTACAATGCGCTGATGAAGGAGAAGAGGAGCGCAGAGGAAAAAGCACGTTTAGAACGTGAATCTCTGCTAGACAAGCTGCACCGACAGACTGCAGAAAACACCAGCTTGAGAGTGGGACATGAAACCTTAAAGACAAACTTAGCGACACTTGAGGAGAAGCTGACGCTGGCTCATAGTGAGGTGCAGCAACTCAAGGGCACCCTATGTCAGTATGAAGGGATTGTGGATACCTATAAAGAGCAGGTACAGAAAACTCGTAAAGAAGCTGATGGGATTTTGAAGGACTGTTTAGCCCTAGTCTGGGCACTGAGGAAGTTGAACCCTTCTTTGTATGGACAGGAATTCTCTCTCATAACGGGAATACAGATGGATTGTCCTGGCAAACTGACATGCCTACCACCTCCTAGTCCGGTCATCCCCAGGTTGACCCGCCAAAGGGTCAAGCCGGGTCTGCCGGAGTGTTCCACAACGGGGGAGATATGTGACAGACCCTTCTGTCAGGACTGAAGGAGTTAATTGTGTTTAGCTAAGAAACTAATTTCTAAAGACAGAGTTGCTGGCTCCAGCTATAATCTAATTAGTGCTAAGCATTCTATTGTTTGATCACCTCCAGAGAGAAAACGCCTAAGTGATAAGAAGGGCCAAGAGTGTCTTGTGGTTGAAGTGTTTAAGTAATATAATTCTATTGTATCATGTCAAAGGGCTTGTTCCCTCCATGTAATGTACAACAGTCTTTCAACCCCCATCTGGGGGGGGGGGGGTGTCAAACCTGTATAAATACTAGGCATCTAGCCTTTAATAAAAGTCATTCTGTTTTAAACCTGAAACTGGCTGGGTTGTGAATTGCTGATTCCCTATGCAGGACGTTGTTCCCTGGTATTAACCCTTGGTACACTGTTGGTACCGTAACAAAAGGATTTCATGGAACATGTGTGTGGGGCGGAGTTGTTGCAATCAAGGGTGGCTGGTCATTACATCACAGGGGTGATGTTGAGCAGCTGGTTAGAACTGGAATGGAGTGGGTTGAAGTAGGGTATGTCTAAACACCCCTTATGAAAACAGGAGTTATAAGATCCAAGAGAGGTGTAGGAGGCAGAGCTCATAAAATTAGATAGTCCCAATAAATGTGGAACAG